>NW_026273461.1:0-39729 GCF_020536995.1 Dreissena polymorpha | reverse complement strand
ATGTAGTAGTCAGTTGTATGTAGTAGTCAGTTGTATGTAGTAGTCAGTTGTATGTAGTAGTCAGTTGTATGTAGTAGTCAGTTGTAAGTAGTAGTCAGTTGTAGGTAAGTAGTCAGTTGTATGTAGTAGTCAGTTGTATGTAGTAGTCAGTTGTATGTAGTAGTCAGTTGTATGTAGTAGTGTCAGTTGGATGTAGTAGTCAGTTGTATGTAGTAGTCAGTTGTTATGTAGTAGTCAGTTGTATGTAGTAGTCAGTTGTATTTAGTAGTCAGTTGTATTTAGTAGTCAGTGTGTAGTAGAAGTAGTTGTGTGTAGTAGTCAGTTGTATGTAGTAGTCAGTGTATGTAGTAGTCAGTTGTATGTAGTAGTCAGGTTGTGTGTAATAGTCACAGTTTATGTAGTAGTCAGTTGAATGTAGTAGTCAGTTGTATGTAGTAGTCAGTTGTATGTAGTAGTCAGTGTATGTTGTAGTAAGTCAGTTGTGTGTAGTAGTCAGTTGTATGTAGTAGTCAGTTGTATGTAGTAGTCAGTTGTATGTAGTAGTCAGTGTAGTGTAGTAGTCAGTTGAATGTGTAGTAGGCAGTTTTTTGTTGTGTGTAGTAGTCAGTTGTATGTAGTAGTCAGTTGTATGTAGTAGTCAGTGTATGGTAGTCAGTTGTGTGTAGTAGTCAGTTGTATGTAGTAGTCAGTGTATGTTGGAGTAGTCAGTTGTATGTAGTAGTCAGTGTATGTAGTAGTCAGTTGTATGTAGTAGTCAGTTGTGTGTAGTAGTCAGTTGTATGTAGTAGTCAGTTGTGTGTAGTAGTCAGTTGTATGTAGTAGTCAGTTGTATGTAGTAGTCAGTGGTTGTAGGTAGTAGTCAGTGTGTGTAGTAGTCAGTGTATGTAGTAGTCAGTTGTATGTAGTAGTCAGTTGTATGGTAGTAGTCAGTTTTATGTAGTAGTCAGTTGTATGTAGTAGTCAGTTGTATGTAGTAGTCAGTTGTATGTAGTAGTCAGTTGTATGTAGTGTAGTAGTCAGTTGTGTGTAGTAGTCAGTTGTTGTGTAGTAGTCAGTAGTTTGTATTTAGTAGTCAGTTGTATTAGTAGTCAGTTGTATGTAGTAGTCAGTTGTATGTAGTAGTCAGTTGTGTAGTAGTCAGTTGTATGTATAGTAGTCAGTTGTGTGTAGTAGTCAGTTGTATGTAGTAGTCAGTTGGTGTAGTAGTCAGTTGTATGTAGTAGTCAGTTGTATGTAGTAGTCAGTTGTATGTAGTAGTCAGTTGTGATGTCAGTGAAAGTAGTTGTGTGTAGTAGTCAGTTGTGTGTAGTAGTCAGTTGTGTGTAGTAGTCAGTTGTGTTGTAGTAGTCGTTGAAGTAGTAGTCAGTGTATGTAGTAGTCAGTTGTATGTAGTAGTCAGTTGTTGTAGTAGTCAGTTGTATGTAGTAGTCAGTTGTATGTAGTAGTCAGTTGTGTGTAGTAGTCAGTTGTATGTAGTAGTCAGTTGTATGTAGTAGTCAGTTGTATGTAGTAGTCAGTTGTGGGGTAGTAGAAGTCAGTTGTGTGTAGTAGTCAGTTGTGTAGTGTCAGTTGTATGTAGTAGTCAGTTGTATGTAGTAGTCAGTTGTGTGTAGTAGTCAGTGTGTGTAGTAGTCAGTTGTATGTAGTAATCAGTTGTGTGTAGTAGTTAGTGTATGTAGTAGTCAGTTGTAGTTGTATGTAGTAGTCAGGGTATGGTAGTAGTAAGTAAGTTGTATGTAGTAGTCAGTTGTATGAGTAGTCAGTTGTAGTAGTAGTCAGTTGTATGTAGTAGTCAGTTGTTGTAGTAGTCAGTTGTATGTAGTAGTCAGTTGTATGTAGTCAGTTGTATGTAGTAAGTCAGTTGTGTGTAGTAGCAGTGTGTGTTGTAGTAGTCAGTTGTATGTAGTAGAGTAGTAGTTGTATGTAGTAGTCAGTTGTATGTAGTAGTCAGTGTATGTAGTAGTCAGTTGTATGAGTAGTCAGTTGTATGTAGTAGTCAGTTGTATGTAGTAGTCAGTTGTGTATGTAGTAGTCAGTTGTATGTGTAGTAGTCAGTTGTATGTAGTAGTCAGTGGTATGTAGTAGTCAGTTGTGTGTAGTAGTCAGTGTTGTGTAGTAGTCAGTTGTATGTAGTAGTCAGTGTATGTAGTAGTCAGTTGTATGTAGTAGTCAGTTGTATGTAGTAGTCAGTTGTATGATAGTCAGTTGTATGTAGTAGTCAGTTGTATGTAGTAGTCAGTTGTGTTGTAGTAGTCAGTTGTATGTAGTAGTCAGTTGTGTGTAGTAGTCAGTTGTATGTAGTAGTCAGTTGTATGTAGTAGTCAGTTGTATGTAGTAGTCAGTTGGGTGTAGTAGTCAGTGTGTGTAGTAGTCAGTTGTATGTAGTAGTCAGTAGTGTGTGTATGTAGTAGTCAGTTGTTCTAGTAGTCAGTTGTATGTAGTAGTAGTTGTATGGTAGTAGTCAGTTTGTGTAGTAGTCAGTTGTGTGTAGTAGTCAGTTGTATGTAGTAGTCAGTTGTATGTAGTAGTCAGTTGTATGTAGTAGTCAGTTGTATGTAGTAGTCAGTTGTGTGTGTAGTAGTCAGTTGTATGTAGTAGTCAGTTGTAGTAGTAGTCAGTTGTATGTAGTAGTCAGTTGTATGTAGTCAGTGTATGTAGTAGTCAGTTGTATGTAGTAGTCAGTTGTATGTAGTAGTCAGTTGTATGAGTAGTCAGTTGTATGTAGTAGTCAGTTGTATGTAGTAGTCAGTTGGTTTGTTTGTAGTAGTCAGTTGTATGTAGTAGTCAGTTGTATGTAGTAGTCAGTTGTATGTAGTAGTCAGTTGTATGTAGTAGTCAGTTGTATGTAGTAGTCAGTTGTATGTAGTAGTAGTCAGTTGTGTGTAGTAGTCAGTTGTATGTAGTAGTCAGTGTGGTAGTAGTCAGTTGTATGTAGTAGTCAGTTGGTGTAGTAGTCAGTTGTATGTAGTAGTCAGTTGATGTAGTAGTCAGTGTATGTAGTAGTCAGTTGTATGTAGTAGTCAGTTGGTGTAGTAGTCAGTGTTGTATGTAGTAGTCAGTTGTATGTAGTAGTCAGTGTATGGTAGTCAGTTGTATGTAGTAGTCAGTTGTATGTAGTAGTCAGTTGATGTAGTAGTAGTCAGTTGTGTGTAGTAGTCAGTTGTATGTAGTAGTCAGTTGTATGTAGTAGTCAGTTGTTGTATGTAGTAGTCAGTTGTATGTAGTAGTCAGTTGTATGTAGTAGTCAGTTGTGTGGTAGTCAGTTGTATGTAGTAGTCAGTTCAGTAATGTGTAGTAGTCAGTTGTATGTAGTAGTCAGTTGTATGTAGTAGTCAGTTGTATTTAGTAGTCAGTTGTGGGTAGTAGTAGCAGTTGTGTGTAGTAGTCAGTTGTATGTAGTAGTCAGTTGTATGTAGTAGTCAGTTGTATGTAGTAGTCAGTTGTATGTAGTAGTCAGTTGTATGTAGTAGAGTTGTATATAGTAGTCAGTTGTATGTAGTAGTAGTTGTCGTGTATGTAGTAGTCAGTTGTATGTAGTAGTCAGTGTATGTAGTAGTCAGTTTTTTGTAGTAGTCAGTTGTATGTAGTAGTCAGTTGTATGTAGTAGTCAGTGTGTGTAGTAGTCAGTTGTATGTAGTAGTCAGTTGTATCTAGTAGTCAGTTGTATGGTAGTCAGTTGTATGTAGTAGTCAGTTGTATGTAGTAGTCAGTTGTATGTAGTAGTCAGTTGAATGTAGTAGTCAGTTGTATGTAGTAGTCAGTTGTATGTAGTAGTCAGTTGTATGTAGTAGTCGTTGAATGTATAGTCAGTTGTATGTAGTAGTCAGTTGTATGTAGTAGTCAGTTGTATGTAGTAGTCAGTTGTATGTAGTAGTCAGTTGTATGTTTAGTCAGTTGTATGTAGTAGTCAGTTGTATGTAGTAGTCAGTTGTATGTAGTAGTCGTGTGTGTAGTAGTCAGTTGTATTTAGTAGTCAGTTGTGTGTAGTAGTCAGTTGTATGTAGTAGTCAGTTGTATGTAGTAGTCAGTTGTATTTAGTAGTCAGTTGTATGTAGTAGTCAGTTTGTATGTAGTAGTCAGTTTGTATGTATAGTCAGTTGTATGTAGTAGTCAGTTTTGTATGGTAGTCAGTTGTTATGTAGTAGTCAGTTGTTATGTAGTAGTCATTTGTATGTAGTAGTCAGTTGTGTGTAGTAGTCAGTTGTATGTAGTAGTCATTTGTATGTAGTAGTCAGTTGTATTAGTAGTCAGTGTATGTAGTAGTCCGTTGTATGTAGTAGTCAGTTTGTATGTAGTAGTCATTGTATGTAGTAGTCAGTTGTGTGTAGTATCAGTTGGTATGTAGTAGTCAGTTGTTTAGTAGTCAGTTGTATGTAGTAGTCAGTTGTATGTAGTAGTAGTAGTTGTGTGTAGTAGTCAGTTGTATGTAGTAGTCAGTTGTATGTAGTAGTCAGTTGTATGTAGTAGTCATTTGTGTTTTAGTAGTCATGTTGTATGTATAGTCAGTTGTATGTGTAGTCAGTTGTATGGTAGTCAGTTGTATGTAGTAGTCAGTTGTATGGTATTCAGTTGTATGTAGTAGTCAGTTGTATGTAGTAGTCATTGTAATTAGTAGTCAGTTGTATTAGTAGTCAGTTGTATGTAGTAGTCAGTTGTATGTAGTAGTCAGTTGTATTAGTAGTCAGTTGTATGTAGTAGTCAGTTTGTGTACAAGTCAGTTGTATGTAGTAGTCAGTTGTATGTAGTAGTCAGTTGTATGTAGTAAGTAGTTGCGTGTGTAGTAGTCAGTTGTTGTAGTAGTCAGTTGTATGTAGTAGTCAGTTGTATGTAGTAGTCAGTTGTATGTAGTAGTCAGTTGTATGTAGTAGTCAGTTGTATTTAGTAGTCAGTTGTATGTAGTAAGTTTAGTCAGTTGTATGATAGTCAGTTGTATGTAGTAGTTCAGTTGTATGTAGTATCAGTTGTATGTAGTAGTCAGTTGTATGTAGTAGTCAGTGTTGATGTAGTAGTCATTTGTATGTAGTAGTCAGTTGTATGGTAGTCAGTTGTATGTAGTAGTCAGTTGTATGTAGTAGTCAGTTGTATGTAGTAGTCAGTTGTATGTAGTAGTCAGTTGTATGTAGTAGTCAGTTGTATGTAGTAGTCAGTTGTATGTATAGTCAGTTGTATGTAGTAGTCAGTTGTATGTAGTAGTCAGTTGTATGTAGTAGTCAGTTATGTGAGTAGTCAGTTGTATGTAGTAGTCAGTTGTTGTAGTAGTGTCAGTTGTATGTAGTAGTCAGTTGGTGGGTATAGTAGTTGTGTGTAGTAGTCAGTTGTATGTAGTAGTCAGTTGTGTGGTAGTAGTCAGTTGTATGTAGTAGTCATTTGTATGTAGTAGTCAGTTGTATGTAGTAGTCAGTTGTATGTAGTAGTCAGTTGTATGTAGTAGTCAGTTGTATGTATAGTCAGTTGTTGTAGTAGTCAGTTGTATGTAGTAGTCAGTTGTATGTAGTAGTCAGTTGTGTGTAGTAGTCAGTTGTATGTAGTAGTCATTTGTATGTAGTAGTCAGTTGTATGTAGTAGTCAGTTGTATGTAGTAGTCAGTTGTATGTAGTAGTCAGTTGTATGTAGTAGTCAGTTGGTTGTAGTAGTCAGTTGTATGTAGTAGTCAGTTGTATGTAGTAGTCAGTTGTATGTAGTAGTCAGTTGTATGTAGTAGTCAGTTGTATGTAGTAGTCAGTGTGTATGTAGTAGTCAGTTGTATGTAGTAGTCAGTTGTATGTAGTAGTCAGTTTTATGTAGTAGTCAGTTGTATGTAGTAGTCAGTTGTATGTAGTAGTCAGTTGTATGTAGTAGTCAGTTGTGTGTAGTAGTCTTTGTATGTATGTCAGTTGTATGTAGTAGTCATTTTATGTAGTAGTCAGTTGTATGTAGTAGTCAGTTGTATGTAGTAGTCAGTTGTATGTAGTAGTCAGTTTTGGATTGTATAAGTCAGTTTGTATGTAGTAGTCAGTTGTATGTAGTAGTCAGTTGTATGTATTAGTCAGTTGTATGTAGTAGTCAGTTGTATGTAGTAGTCAGTTGTATGTAGTAGTCAGTTGTATGTAGTAGTCAGTTGTTGTAGTAGTCATTGATGTAGTAGTCAGTTGTATGTAGTAGTCAGTTGTATGTAGTAGTCAGTTGTATGTAGTAGTCAGTTGTATGTAGTAGTCAGTTTTATGTAGTAGTCAGTTGTGTTTGTAGTATCAGTTGTATGTAGTAGTCAGTTGTATGTAGTAGTCAGTTGTGGTGTAGAAGTAGTTGTGTGTAGTAGTCAGTTGTATGTAGTAGTCAGTTGTATGTAGTAGTCAGTTGTATGTAGTAGTCAGTTGTATGTAGTAGTCAGTGTGTGTAGTAGTCAGTTGTATGTAGTAGTCAGTTGTATGTAGTAGTCAGTTGTATGTAGTAGTCATTGTTATGTAGTAGTCAGTTGTATGTAGTAGTCAGTTGTATGTAGTAGTCAGTTGTATGTAGTAGTCAGTTTGATGTATAGTCAGTTGTATGTAGTAGTCAGTTGTATGTAGTAGTCAGTTGTATGTAGTAGTCAGTTGTATGTAGTAGTCAGTTGTATGTAGTAGTCAGTTGTATGTAGTAGTCAGTTGTATGTAGTAGTCAGTTGTTTGTAGTAGTCAGTTGTATGTAGTAGTCAGTTGTATGTAGTAGTCAGTTGTGTAGTCAGTTGTATGAGTAGTCAGTTGTATGTAGTAGTCAGTTGTATGTAGTAGTCAGTTGTATGTAGTAGTCAGTTGTGTGTAGTAGTCAGTTGTATGTAGTAGTCAGTTGTATGTAGTAGTCAGTTGTATGTAGTAGTCAGTTGTATGTAGTAGTATTTGTGTAGTAGTCAGTTGTGTGTAGTAGTCAGTTGTATGTAGTAGTCAGTTGTATGTAGTAGTCAGTTGTTGTGTAGTAGTCAGTTGTATTAGTAGTCAGTTTGTATAGTAGTCAGTTGTATGTAGTAGTCAGTTGTATGTAGTAGTCAGTTGTATGTAGTAGTCAGTTGTATGTAGTAGTCAGTTGTATGTAGTAGTCAGTTGTATGTAGTAGTCAGTTGTATGTAGTAGTCAGTTGTGTTGTAGTAGTCAGTTGTATGTAGTAGTCAGTTGTAATTAGTAGTCAGTTGTATGTAGTAGTCATTTGTGGTATAGAAGTAGTTGTGTGTATGTCAGTTGTATGTAGTAGTCAGTTGTATGTAGTAGTCAGTTGTATGTAGTAGTCAGTTGTATGTAGTAGTCAGTTGTATGTAGTAGTCAGTTGTATGTAGTAGTCAGTTGTTGTAGTAGTCAGTTGTATGTAGTAGTCAGTTGAATGTAGTAGTCAGTTGTATGTAGTAGTCAGTTGTATGTAGTAGTCAGTTGTGTGTAGTAGTCAGTTGTATGTAGTAGTCAGTTGTGTGTAGTAGTCAGTTGTATGTAGTAGTCAGTTGTATGTAGTAGTCAGTTGTATGTAGTAGTCAGTTGTATGTAGTAGTCAGTTGTATGTAGTAGTCAGTTGTATGTAGTAGTCAGTTGTATGTAGTAGTCAGTTGTATGTAGTAGTCAGTTGTATGTAGTAGTCAGTTGTATGTAGTAGTCAGTTGTATGTAGTAGTCAGTTGTATGTAGTAGTCAGTTGTATGTAGTAGTCAGTTGATGTAGTAGTCAGTTGTATGTAGTAGTCAGTTGTATGTAGTAGTCAGTTGTATGTAGTAGTCAGTTGTATGTAGTAGTCAGTTGTATGTAGTAGTCAGTTGTATGTAGTAGTCAGTTGTATGTAGTAGTCAGTTGTATGTAGTAGTCAGTTGTGGAAGTAGTAGTAGTTGTGTGTAGTAGTCAGTTGTATGTAGTAGTCAGTTGTATGTAGTAGTCAGTTGTATGTAGTAGTCAGTTGTGTGTAGTAGTCAGTTTGATGTAGTAGTCAGTTGTATGTAGTAGTCAGTTGTATGTAGTAGTCAGTTGTATGTAGTAGTCAGTTGTATGTAGTAGTCAGTTGTGTGTGTAGTAGTCAGTTGTATGTAGTAGTCAGTTGTATGTAGTAGTCAGTTGTATGTAGTAGTCAGTTGTATGTAGTAGTCAGTTGTGTGTAGTAGTCAGTTGTATGTAGTAGTCAGTGTTGTATGTAGTAGTCAGTTGTATGTAGTAGTCAGTTGTATGGTAGTCAGTTGTATGTAGTAGTCAGTTGTATGTAGTAGTCAGTTATGTGTAGTAGTCAGTTGTATGTAGTAGTCAGTTGTATGTAGTAGTCAGTTGTATTTAGTAGTCAGTTGTGGGTAGTAGAAGTTGTATGTAGTAGTCAGTTGTGTAGTAGTCAGTTGTGTGTAGTAGTCAGTGTTGTAGTAGTAGTCAGTTGTATGTAGTAGTCAGTTGTGTGTAGTAGTCAGTGTTGTATGTAGTAGTCAGTTGTATGTAGTAGTCAGTTGTATGGTAGTCAGTTGTATGTAGTAGTCAGTTGTATGTAGTAGTCAGTTGTATGTAGTAGTCAGTTGTATGTAGTAGTCAGTTGTATGTAGTAGTCAGTTGTGTGTAGTAGTCAGTTGTGTGTAGTAGTCAGTTGTATGTAGTAGTCAGTTTGTATTAGTAGTCAGTTGTATGTAGTAGTCAGTTGTATGTAGTAGTCAGTTGTGTGTAGTAGTCAGTGTGTATGTAGTAGTCAGTTGTGTGTAGTAGTCAGTTGTATGTAGTAGTCAGTTGTATGTAGTAGTCAGTTGTATGTAGTAGTCAGTTGTATGTAGTAGTCAGTTGTATGTAGTAGTCAGTTGTGTGTAGTGAAGTAGTTGTTGTGTAGTAGTCAGTTGTGTGTAGTAGTCAGTTGTATGTAGTAGTCAGTTGTGTGTAGTAGTCAGTTGTATGTAGTAGTCAGTTGTATGTAGTAGTCAGTTGTATGTAGTAGTCAGTTGTGTAGTAGTCAGTTGTATGTAGTAGTCAGTTGTATGTAGTAGTCAGTTGTGTGTAGTAGTCAGTTGTATGTAGTAGTCAGTTGTATGTAGTAGTCAGTTGTATGTAGTAGTCATTTGTGGGTAGTAGTCAGTTGTGTGTAGTAGTCAGTTGGTGTAGTAGTCAGTTGTATGTAGTAGTCAGTTGTATGTAGTAGTCAGTTGTATGTAGTAGTCAGTTGTATGTAGTAGTCAGTTGTATGTAGTAGTCAGTTGTGTGTAGTAGTCAGTTGTATGTAGTAGTCAGTTGTATGTAGTAGTCAGTTGTATGTAGTAGTCAGTTGTATGTAGTAGTCAGTTGTATGTAGTAGTCAGTTGTATGTAGTAGTCAGTTGTATGTAGTAGTCAGTTGTGTGTAGTAGTCAGTTGTATGTAGTAGTCAGTTGTATGAGTAGTCAGTTGTATGTAGTAGTCAGTTGTGTGTAGTAGTCAGTTGTATGTAGTAGTCAGTTGTATGTAGTAGTCAGTTGTATGTAGTAGTCAGTTGTATGTAGTAGTAAGTTGTATGTAGTAGTCAGTTGTATGATAGTCAGTTGTATGTAGTAGTCAGTTGTATGTAGTAGTCAGTTGTGTGTAGTAGTCAGTTGTATGTAGTAGTCAGTTGTGTGTAGTAGTCAGTTGTATGTAGTAGTCAGTTGTATGTAGTAGTCAGTTGTATGTAGTAGTCAGTTGTGTGTAGTAGTCAGTTGTGTGTAGTAGTCAGTTGTATGTAGTAGTCAGTTGTGTGTAGTAGTCAGTTGTATGTAGTAGTCAGTTGTATGTAGTAGTATGTTGTATATAGTAGTCAGTTGTATGTAGTAGTCAGTTGTGTGTAGTAGTCAGTTGTATGTAGTAGTCATTTGTATGTAGTAGTCAGTTGTATGTAGTAGTCAGTTGTATGTAGTAGTCAGTTGTGTGTAGTAGTCAGTTGTATGTAGTAGTCAGTTGTATGTAGTAGTCAGTTGTATGTAGTAGTCAGTTGTATGGTAGTCAGTTGTATGTAGTAGTCAGTTGTATGTAGTAGTCAGTTGTATGTAGTAGTCAGTTGTATGTAGTAGTCAGTTGTATGAAGTAGTCAGTTGTATGTAGTAGTCAGTTGTTTGTAGTAGTCAGTTGAATGTAGTAGTCAGTTGTATGTAGTAGTCAGTTGTATGTAGTAGTCAGTTGTATGTAGTAGTCAGTTGTATGTAGTAGTCAGTTGTATGTAGTAGTCAGTTGTGTGTAGTAGTCAGTTGTGTGTAGTAGTCAGTTGTGTGTAGTAGTCAGTTGTATAAAGTAGTCAGTTGTGTGTAGTAGTCAGTTGTATGTAGTAGTCAGTTGTATGTAGTAGTCAGTTGTATGTAGTAGTCAGTTGTGTGTAGTAGTCAGTTGTGTGTAGTAGTCAGTGTTGTATGTAGTAGTCAGTTGTATGTAGTAGTCAGTTGTATGGTAGTCAGTTGTATGTAGTAGTCAGTTGTATGTAGTAGTCAGTTGTATGTAGTAGTCAGTTGTGTGTAGTAGTCAGTTGTATGTAGTAGTCATTTGTATGTAGTAGTCAGTTGTATGTAGTAGTCAGTTGTATGTAGTAGTCAGTTGTATGTAGTAGTCAGTTGTGTGTGGTAGTCAGTTGTATGTAGTAGTCAGTAATGTGTAGTAGTCAGTTGTATGTAGTAGTCAGTTGTATGTAGTAGTCAGTTGTATTTAGTAGTCAGTGTGTGTGGTAGTAGAAGTAGTTGTGTGTAGTAGTCAGTTGTATGTAGTAGTCAGTTGTATGTAGTAGTCAGTTGTGTGTAGTAGTCAGTTGTGTGTAGTAGTCAGTGTTGTATGTAGTAGTCAGTTGTATGTAGTAGTCAGTTTTATGGTAGTCAGTTGTATGTAGTAGTCAGTTGTATGGTAGTCAGTTGTATGTAGTAGTCAGTTGTATGTAGTAGTCAGTTGTATTCAGTAGTCAGTTGTATGTAGTAGTCAGTTGTATGTAGTAGTCAGTTGTATGTAGTAGTCAGTTGTATGTAGTAGTCAGTTGTATGTAGTAGTCAGTTATGTTTAAAAGTCAGTTGTATGTAGTAGTCAGTTGTATGTAGTAGTCAGTTGTGGGTAGTAGAAGTAGTTGTGTGTAGTAGTCAGTTGTATGTAGTAGTCAGTTGTGTGTAGTAGTCAGTTGTGTGTAGTAGTCAGTTGTGTGTAGTAGTCAGTTGTATGTAGTAGTCAGTTGTATGTAGTAGTCAGTTGTATGTAGTAGTCAGTTGTATGTAGTAGTCAGTTGTATGTAGTAGTCAGTTGTATGTAGTAGTCAGTTGTGTGTAGTAGTCAGTTGTGTGTAGTAGTCAGTGTTGTATGTAGTAGTCAGTTGTATGTAGTAGTCAGTTGTATGGTAGTCAGTTGTATGTAGTAGTCAGTTGTATGTAGTAGTCAGTTGTATGTAGTAGTCAGTTGTGTGTAGTAGTCAGTTGTATGTAGTAGTCAGTTGTATGTAGTAGTCAGTTGTATGTAGTAGTCAGTTGTATGTAGTAGTCAGTTGTGTGAGGTAGTCAGTTGTATGTAGTAGTCAGTTGTGTGTAGTAGTCAGTTGTATGTAGTAGTCAGTTGTATGTAGTAGTCAGTTGTATTAGTAGTCAGTTGTATGTAGTAGTCAGTTGTGTGTAGTAGTCAGTTGTATGTAGTAGTCAGTTGTATGTAGTAGTCAGTTGTGTGTAGTAGTCAGTTGTGTGTAGTAGTCAGTTGTATGTAGTAGTCAGTTGTATGTAGTAGTCAGTTGTGTGTAGTAGTCAGTTGAATGTAGTAGTCAGTTGTGTGTAGTAGTCAGTTGTATGTAGTAGTCAGTTGTATGTAGTAGTCAGTTGTGTGTAGTAGTCAGTTGTATTTAGTAGTCAGTTGTATGTAGTAGTCAGTTGTATGTAGTAGTCAGTTGTATGTAGTAGTCAGTTGTATGTAGTAGTCAGTTGTATGTTGTAGTAACATGTTTGTAGTAGTCAGTTGTATGTAGTAGTCAGTTGTATTTAGTAGTCAGTTGTATTTAGTAGTCAGTTGTGGTAGTAGAAGTAGTTGTGTGTAGTAGTCAGTTGTATGTAGTAGTCAGTTGTATGTAGTAGTCAGTTGTATGTAGTAGTCAGTTTTATGTAGTAGTCAGTTGTATGTAGTAGTCAGTTGTATGTAGTAGTCAGTTGTATGTAGTAGTCAGTTATGTGTAGTAGTCAGTTTTGTGTAGTAGTCAGTTGTATGTAGTAGTCAGTTGTATGTAGTAGTCAGTTGTATGTAGTAGTCAGTTGTATGTAGTAGTCAGTTGTATGTAGTAGTCAGTTGTATGTAGTAGTCAGTTGTATGTAGTAGTCAGTTGTATGTAGTAGTCAGTTGTATGTAGTAGTCAGTTGTATGTAGTAGTCAGTTGTATGTAGTAGTCAGTTGTATGTAGTAGTCAGTTGTATGTAGTAGTCAGTTGTATGTAGTAGTCAGTTGAATGTAGTAGTCAGTTGTATGTAGTAGTCAGTTGTATGTAGTAGTCAGTTGTATGTAGTAGTCAGTTGTATGTAGTAGTCAGTTGTATGTAGTAGTCAGTTGTTTGTAGTATCAGTTGTATGTAGTAGTCAGTTGTATTTAGTAGTCAGTTGTGGTAAGTAGAAGTAGTTGTGTGTAGTAGTCAGTTGTATTTAGTAGTCAGTTGTATGTAGTAGTCAGTTGTATGTAGTAGTCAGTTGTATGTAGTAGTCAGTTGTGTGTAGTAGTCAGTTGTATGTAGTAGTCAGTTGTATGTAGTAGTCAGTTGTATGTAGTAGTCAGTTGTATGTAGTAGTCAGTTGTATGTAGTAGTCAGTTGTGTGTAGTAGTCAGTTGTATGTAGTAGTCAGTTGTATGTAATAGTCAGTTGTATATAGTAGTCAGTTGAATGTAGTAGTCAGTTGTATGTAGTAGTCAGTTGAATGTAGTAGTCAGTTGTATGTAGTAGTCAGTTGTATGTAGTAGTCAGTTGTATGTAGTAGTAAGTTGTTTGTAGTAGTCAGTTGTATGTAGTAGTCAGTTGTATTTAGTAGTCAGTTGTGTAGTCAGTTGTATTGAGTAGTCAGTTGTATGTAGTAGTCAGTTGTATGTAGTAGTCAGTTGTGTGTAGTAGTCAGTTGTGTGTAGTAGTCAGTTGTATGTAGTAGTCAGTTGTATGTAGTAGTCAGTTGTATGTAGTAGTCAGTTGTTTGTAGTAGTAGTTGTGTGTAGTAGTCAGTTGTGTGTAGTAGTCAGTTAAATGTAGTAGTCAGTTGTGTGTAGTAGTCAGTTGTGTGTAGTAGTCAGTTGTATTTAGTAGTCAGTTGTGTGTAGTAGTCAGTTGTATGTAGTAGTCAGTTGTATGTAGTAGTCAGTTGTATGTAGTAGTCAGTTGTATGTAGTAGTCAGTTGTATGTAGTAGTCAGTTGTGTGTAGTAGTCAGTTGTATGTAGTAGTCAGTTGTGTGTAGTAGTCAGTTGTATGTAGTAGTCAGTTGTATGTAGTAGTCAGTTGTATGTAGTAGTCAGTTGTGGGTAGTAGTAGTAGTTGTGTGTAGTAGTCAGTTGTATGTAGTAGTCAGTTGTGTGTAGTAGTCAGTTGTATGTAGTAGTCAGTTGTGTGTAGTAGTCAGTTGTATGTAGTAGTCAGTTGTGTGTAGTAGTCAGTTGTATGTAGTAGTCAGTTGTTTGTAGTAGTCAGTTGTATGTAGTAGTCAGTTGTATGTAGTAGTCAGTTGTATGTAGTAGTCAGTTGTGTGTAGTAGTCAGTTGTATGTAGTAGTCAGTTGTGTGTAGTAGTCAGTTGTATGTAGTAGTCAGTTGTATGTAGTAGTCAGTTGTATGTAGTAGTCAGTTGTATGTAGTAGTCAGTTGAATGTAGTAGTCAGTTGTATGTAGTAGTCAGTTGTATGTAGTAGTCAGTTGTATGTAGTAGTCAGTTGTATGTAGTAGTCAGTTGTATGTAGTAGTCAGTTGTATGTAGTAGTCAGTTGTATGTAGTAGTCAGTTGTATGAAGTAGTCAGTTGTATGTAGTAGTCAGTGGTATGTAGTAGTCAGTTGTATGTAGTAGTCAGTTGTATGTAGTAGTCAGTTGTATGTAGTAGTCAGTTGTATGTAGTAGTCAGTTGTTTGTTGTATCAGTTGTATGTAGTAGTCAGTTGTATTTAGTAGTCAGTTGTGGAACGTAGAAGTAGTTGTGTGTAGTAGTCAGTTGTATGTAGTAGTCAGTTGTATGTAGTAGTCAGTTGTATGTAGTAGTCAGTTGTGTGTAGTAGTCACAGTTGTATGTAGTAGTCAGTTGAATGTAGTAGTCAGTTGTATGTAGTAGTCAGTTGTATGTAGTAGTCAGTTGTATGTAGTAGTCAGTTGTGTGTAGTAGTCAGTTGTATGTAGTAGTCAGTTGTATGTAGTAGTCAGTTGTATGTAGTAGTCAGTTGTATGTAGTAGTCAGTTGTGTGTAGTAGTCAGTTGTGTGTAGTAGTCAGTGTTGTATGTAGTAGTCAGTTGTATGTAGTAGTCAGTTGTATGGTAGTCAGTTGTATGTAGTAGTCAGTTGTATGTAGTAGTCAGTTGTGTGTAGTAGTCAGTTGTATGTAGTAGTCAGTTGTATGTAGTAGTCAGTTGTATGTAGTAGTCAGTTGTGGGTAGTAGAAGAAGTTGTATGTAGTAGTCAGTTGTGTGTAGTAGTCAGTTGTGTGTAGTAGTCAGTGTTGTATGTAGTAGTCAGTTGTATGTAGTAGTCAGTTGTGTGTAGTAGTCAGTGTTGTATGTAGTAGTCAGTTGTATGTAGTAGTCAGTTGTATGGTAGTCAGTTGTATGTAGTAGTCAGTTGTATGTAGTAGTCAGTTGTATGTAGTAGTCAGTTGTATGTAGTAGTCAGTTGTATGTAGTAGTCAGTTGTGTGTAGTAGTCAGTTGTGTGTAGTAGTCAGTTGTATTTAGTAGTTTGTTGTATTAAGTAGTCAGTTGTATGTAGTAGTCAGTTGTATGTAGTAGTCAGTTGTGTATAGTAGTCAGTTGTATGTAGTAGTCAGTTGTGTGTAGTAGTCAGTTGTATGTAGTAGTCAGTTGTATGTAGTAGTCAGTTGTATGTAGTAGTCAGTTGTATGTAGTAGTCAGTTGTATGTAGTAGTCAATTGTGGGTAGTGAAAGTAGTTGTGTGTAGTAGTCAGTTGTGTGTAGTAGTCAGTTGTGTGTAGTAGTCAGTTGTGTGTAGTAGTCAGTTGTATGTAGTAGTCAGTTGTATGTAGTAGTCAGTTGTATGTAGTAGTCAGTTGTGTAGAGTAGTCAGTTGTATGTAGTAGTCAGTTGTATGTAGTAGTCAGTTGTATGTAGTAGTCAGTTGTATGTAGTAGTCAGTTGTATGTAGTAGTCAGTTGTATGTAGTAGTCAGTTGTATGTAGTAGTCAGTTGTATGTAGTAGTCAGTTGTGTGTAGTAGTCAGTTATGTAGTAGTCAGTTGTGTGTAGTAGTCAGTTGTATGTAGTAGTCAGTTGTATGTAGTAGTCAGTTGTATGTAGTAGTCAGTTGTATGTAGTAGTCAGTTGTATTAGTAGTCAGTTGTATGTAGTAGTCAGTTGTTTGTAGTAGTCAGTTGTATGTAGTAGTCAGTTGTATGTAGTAGTCAGTTGTATGTAGTAGTCAGTTGTATGTAGTAGTCAGTTGTTTGTAGTAGTCAGTTGTATGTAGTAGTCAGTTGTATGTAGTAGTCAGTTGTATTTAGTAGTCAGTTGTGGGTAGTAGAAGTAGTTGTGTGTAGTAGTCAGTTGTATGTAGTAGTCAGTTGTATGTAGTAGTCAGTTGTATGTAGTAGTCATTGTATGTAGTAGTCAGTTGTATGTAGTAGTCAGTTGTATGTAGTAGTCAGTTGTATGTAGTAGTCAGTTGTATGTAGTAGTCAGTTGTATGTAGTAGTCAGTTGTATGTAGTAGTCAGTTGTATGTAGTAGTCAGTTGTATGTAGTAGTCAGTTGTATGTAGTAGTCAGTTGTATGTAGTAGTCAGTTGTGTGTAGTAGTCAGTTGTATGTAGTAGTCAGTTGTATGTAGTAGTCAGTTGTGTGTAGTAGTCAGTTGTATGTAGTAGTCAGTTGTATGTAGTAGTCAGTTGTTTGTAGTAGTCAGTTGTATGTAGTAGTCAGTTGTATGTAGTAGTCAGTTGTATTAGTAGTCAGTTGTGGTATGTGAAGTAGTTGTGTGTAGTAGTCAGTTGTATTTAGTAGTCAGTTGTATGTAGTAGTCAGTTGTATGTAGTAGTCAGTTGTATGTAGTAGTCAGTTGTGTGTAGTAGTCAGTTGTATGTAGTAGTCAGTTGTATGTAGTAGTCAGTTGTATGTAGTAGTCAGTTGTATGTAGTAGTCAGTTGTGTGTAGTAGTCAGTTGTATGTAGTAGTCAGTTGTATGTAGTAGTCAGTTGTATGTAGTAGTCAGTTGTATGTAGTAGTCAGTTGTATGTAGTAGTCAGTTGTATGTAGTAGTCAGTTGTATGTAGTAGTCAGTTGTATGTAGTAGTCAGTTGTATGTAGTAGTCAGTTGTGTGTAGTAGTCAGTTGTGTGTAGTAGTCAGTTGTGTGTAGTAGTCAGTTGTATGTAGTAGTCAGTTGTGTGTAGTAGTCAGTTGTGTGTAGTAGTCAGTTGTATGTAGTAGTCAGTTGTATGTAGTAGTCAGTTGTATTTAGTAGTCAGTTGTATGTAGTAGTCAGTTGTATGTAGTAGTCAGTTGTGTATAGTAGTCAGTTGTATGTAGTAGTCAGTTGTATGTAGTAGTAAGTGTTGTAGTAGTCAGTTGTATGTAGTAGTCAGTTGTATGTAGTAGTCAGTTGTATGTAGTAGTCAGTTGTATGTAGTAGTCAGTTGTATGTAGTAGTCAGTTGTTTGTAGTAGTCAGTTGTATGTAGTAGTCAGTTGTATGTAGTAGTCAGTTGTATTTAGTAGTCAGTTGTGGGTAGTAGAGTAGTTGTGTGTAGTAGTCAGTTGTATGTAGTAGTCAGTTGTATGTAGTAGTCAGTTGTATGTAGTAGTCAGTTGTATGTAGTAGTCAGTTGTATGTAGTAGTCAGTTGTGTGTAGTAGTCAGTTGTATGTAGTAGTCAGTTGTATGTAGTAGTCAGTTGTATGTAGTAGTCAGTTGTATGTAGTAGTCAGTTGTTGTAGTAGTCAGTTGTGTGTAGTAGTCAGTTGTATGTAGTAGTCAGTTGTATGTAGTAGTCAGTTGTATGTAGTAGTCAGTTGTATGTAGTAGTCAGTTGTATGTAGTAGTCAGTTGTGTGTAGTAGTCAGTTGTATGTAGTAGTCAGTTGTATGTAGTAGTCAGTTGTTTGTAGTAGTCAGTTGTATGTAGTAGTCAGTTGTATGTAGTAGTCAGTTGTATTTAGTAGTCAGTTGTGGTAAGTTGAAGTAGTTTGTGTAGTAGTAGTCAGTTGTATTTAGTAGTCAGTTGTATGTAGTAGTCAGTTGTATGTAGTAGTCAGTGTGTGTGTAGTAGTCAGAGTTGATGTAGTAGTCAGTTGTATGTAGTAGTCAGTTGTATGTAGTAGTCAGTTGTATGTAGTAGTCAGTTGTGTGTAGTAGTCAGTTGTATGTAGTAGTCAGTTGTATGTAGTAGTCAGTTGTATGTAGTAGTCAGTTGTATGGTAGTCAGTTGTATGTAGTAGTCAGTTGTATGTAGTAGTCAGTTGTATGTAGTAGTCAGTTGTATGTAGTAGTCAGTTGTATGTAGTAGTCAGTTGTATGTAGTAGTCAGTTGTATGTAGTAGTCAGTTGTATGTAGTAGTCAGTTGTATGTAGTAGTCAGTTGTTGGTAGTAGTTGTTGTGTGTAGTAGTCAGTTGTATGTAGTAGTCAGTTGTATGTAGTAGTCAGTTGTGTGTAGTAGTCAGTTGTGTGTAGTAGTCAGTTGTATGTAGTAGTCAGTTGTATTTAGTAGTCAGTTGTATGTAGTAGTCAGTTGTATGTAGTAGTCAGTTGTATGTAGTAGTCAGTTGTGTATAGTAGTCAGTTGTATGTAGTAGTCAGTTGTATGTAGTAGTCAGTTTTGTGTAGTAGTCAGTTGTATGTAGTAGTCAGTTGTATGTAGTAGTCAGTTGTATGTAGTAGTCAGTTGTATGTAGTAGTCAGTTGTATGTAGTAGTCAGTTGTGGGTAGTAGAAGTCAGTTGTATGTAGTAGTCAGTTGTGTGTAGTAGTCAGTTGTGTGTAGTAGTCAGTTGTGTGTAGTAGTCAGTTGTATGTAGTAGTCAGTTGTGTGTAGTAGTCAGTTGTATGTAGTAGTCAGTTGTATGTAGTAGTCAGTTGTGTAGTAGTAGTCAGTTGTATGTAGTAGTCAGTTGTATGTAGTAGTCAGTTGTATGTAGTAGTCAGTTGTATGTAGTAGTCAGTTGTATGTAGTAGTCAGTTGTATGTAGTAGTCAGTTGTATGTAGTAGTCAGTTGTGTGTAGTAGTCAGTTGTATGTAGTAGTCAGTTGTATGTAGTAGTCAGTTGTATGTAGTAGTCAGTTGTATGTAGTAGTCAGTTGTGTGTAGTAGTCAGTTGTATGTAGTAGTCAGTTGTATGTAGTAGTCAGTTGTGTGTAGTAGTCAGTTGTATGTAGTAGTCAGTTGTATGTAGTAGTCAGTTGTATGTAGTAGTCAGTTGTATGTAGTAGTCAGTTGTATGTAGTAGTCAGTATGTATCAGTAGTAGTCAGTTGTATGTAGTAGTCAGTTGTATGTAGTAGTCAGTTGTATGTAGTAGTCAGTTGTATGTAGTAGTCAGTTGTATGTAGTAGTCAGTTGTATGTAGTAGTCAGTTGTATGTAGTAGTCAGTTGTATGTAGTAGTCAGTTGTATGTAGTAGTCAGTTGTATGTAGTAGTCAGTTGTATGTAGTAGTCAGTTGTATGTAGTAGTCAGTTGTATGTAGTAGTCAGTTGTATGTAGTAGTCAGTTGTGTGTAGTAGTCAGTTGTATGTAGTAGTCAGTTGTATGTAGTAGTCAGTTGTGTGTAGTAGTCAGTTGTGTGTAGTAGTCAGTTGTATGGTAGTCAGTTGTATGGTAGTCAGTTGTTTAGTAGTCAGTTGTATGTAGTAGTCAGTTGTATGGTAGTCAGTTGTGTGTAGTAGTCAGTTGTATGTAGTAGTCAGTTGTGTATAGTAGTCAGTTGTATGTAGTAGTCAGTTGTATGGTAGTCAGTTGTATGTAGTAGTCAGTTGTATGTAGTAGTCAGTTGTATGGTAGTCAGTTGTATGTAGTAGTCAGTTGTATGGTAGTCAGTTGTATGTAGTAGTCAGTTGTATGTAGTAGTCAGTTGTGTGTAGTAGTCAGTTGTATGTAGTAGTCAGTTGTATGGTAGTCAGTTGTATGTAGTAGTCAGTTGTATGGTAGTCAGTTGTATGTAGTAGTCAGTTGTATGTAGTAGTCAGTTGTGTGTAGTAGTCAGTTGTATGTAGTAGTCAGTTGTATGTAGTAGTCAGTTGTATGTAGTAGTCAGTTGTGTGTAGTAGTCAGTTGTGTGTAGTAGTCAGTTGTGTGTAGTAGTCAGTTGTATGTAGTAGTCAGTTGTGTGTAGTAGTCAGTTGTATGTAGTAGTCAGTTGTATGTAGTAGTCAGTTGTGTGTAGTAGTCAGTTGTATGTAGTAGTCAGTTGTATGTAGTAGTCAGTTGTATGTAGTAGTCAGTTGTATGTAGTAGTCAGTTGTATGTAGTAGTCAGTTGTATGTAGTAGTCAGTTGTATGTAGTAGTCAGTTGTATGGTAGTCAGTTGTATGTAGTAGTCAGTTGTATGTAGTAGTCAGTTGTATGTAGTAGTCAGTTGTATGGTAGTCAGTTGTATGTAGTAGTCAGTTGTATGGTAGTCAGTTGTATGTAGTAGTCAGTTGTGTGTAGTAGTCAGTTGTATGTAGTAGTCAGTTGTATTGTAGTCAGTTGTATGTAGTAGTCAGTTGTATGGTAGTCAGTTGTATGTAGTAGTCAGTTGTATGTAGTAGTCAGTTGTGTGTAGTAGTCAGTTGTGTGTAGTAGTCAGTTGTATGTAGTAGTCAGTTGTATGTAGTAGTCAGTTGTGTGTAGTAGTCAGTTGTATGTAGTAGTCAGTTGTGTGTAGTAGTCAGTTGTATGTAGTAGTCAGTTGTGTGTAGTAGTCAGTTGTATGTAGTAGTCAGTTGTATGTAGTAGTCAGTTGTGTGTAGTAGTCAGTTGTATGTAGTAGTCAGTTGTATGTAGTAGTCAGTTGTATGTAGTAGTCAGTTGTATGTAGTAGTCAGTTGTATGTAGTAGTCAGTTGTATGTAGTAGTCAGTTGTATGTAGTAGTCAGTTGTATGGTAGTCAGTTGTATGTAGTAGTCAGTTGTATGGTAGTCAGTTGTATGTAGTAGTCAGTTGTATGTAGTAGTCAGTTGTATGTAGTAGTCAGTTGTGTGTAGTAGTCAGTTGTATGTAGTAGTCAGTTATGTGTAGTAGTCAGTTGTATGTAGTAGTCAGTTGTATGTAGTAGTCAGTTGTATTTAGTAGTCAGTTGTGGGTAGTAGAAGTAGTTGTGTGTAGTAGTCAGTTGTATGTAGTAGTCAGTTGTATGTAGTAGTCAGTTGTGTGTAGTAGTCAGTTGTATGTAGTAGTCAGTTGTATGTAGTAGTCAGTTGTATGTAGTAGTCAGTTGTATGTAGTAGTCAGTTGTATGTAGTAGTCAGTTGTATTTAGTAGTCAGTTGTGTGTGAAGTAGTTGTGTGTAGTAGTCAGTTGTGTGTAGTAGTCAGTTGTGTGTAGTAGTCAGTTGTGTGTAGTAGTCAGTTGTATGTAGTAGTCAGTTGTGTGTAGTAGTCAGTTGTATGTAGTAGTCAGTTGTATGTAGTAGTCAGTTGTGTAGAGTAGTCATTTGTATGTAGTAGTCAGTTGTATGTAGTAGTCAGTTGTATGTAGTAGTCAGTTGTATGTAGTAGTCAGTTGTATGTAGTAGTCAGTTGTATGTAGTAGTCAGTTGTATGTAGTAGTCAGTTGTGTGTAGTAGTCAGTTGTGTGTAGTAGTCAGTGTTGTATGTAGTAGTCAGTTGTATGTAGTAGTCAGTTGTATGGTAGTCAGTTGTATGTAGTAGTCAGTTGTATGTAGTAGTCAGTTGTATGTAGTAGTCAGTTGTGTGTAGTAGTCATTTGTATGTAGTAGTCATTTGTATGTAGTAGTCAGTTGTATGTAGTAGTCAGTTGTATGTAGTAGTCAGTTGAATGTAGTAGTCAGTTGTTGTAGTAGTCAGTTGTGTGTAGTAGTCAGTTGTATGTAGTAGTCAGTTATGTGTAGTAGTCAGTTGTATGTAGTAGTCAGTTGTATGTAGTAGTCAGTTGTATTTAGTACTCAGTTGTGGGTAGTAGAAGTAGTTGTGTGTAGTAGTCAGTTGTATGTAGTAGTCAGTTGTGTGTAGTAGTCAGTTGTGTGTAGTAGTCAGTTGTGTGTAGTAGTCAGTTGTGTGTAGTAGTCAGTTGTATGTAGTAGTCAGTTGTATGTAGTAGTCAGTTGTGTGTAGTAGTCAGTTGAATGTAGTAGTCAGTTGTGTGTAGTAGTCAGTTGTATGTGTTAAACAGTTGTATGTAGTAGTCAGTTGTGTGTAGTAGTCAGTTGTATTTAGTAGTCAGTTGTATTTAGTAGTCAGTTGTATGTAGTAGTCAGTTGTATCTAGTAGTCAGTTGTATGTAGTAGTCAGTTGTATTTAGTAGTCAGTTGTATGTAGTAGTCAGTTGTATGTAGTAGTCAGTTGTATGTTGTAGTCAGTTGTTTGTAGTAGTCAGTTGTATGCAGTAGTCAGTTGTATTTAGTAGTCAGTTGTATGTAGTAGTCAGTTGTGGGTAAAAGAAGTAGTTGTGTGTAGTAGTCAGTTGTATGTAGTAGTCAGTTGTATGTAGTAGTCAGTTGTATGTAGTAGTCATTTGTATGTAGTAGTCAGTTGTATGTAGTAGTCAGTTGTATGTAGTAGTCAGTTGTGTGTAGTAGTCAGTTATGTGTAGTAGTCAGTTGTATGTAGTAGTCAGTTGTATGTAGTAGTCAGTTGTATGTAGTAGTCAGTTGTATGTAGTAGTCAGTTATATCTAGTAGTAAGTTGTATGTAGTAGTCAGTTGTATGTAGTAGTCACTTGTATGTAGTAGTCAGTTGTATGTAGTAGTCAGTTGTATGTAGTAGTCAGTTGGATGTAGTAGTCTGTTGAATGTAGTAGTAACTTGTTTGTAGTAGTCAGTTGTATGTAGTAGTCAGTTGTATTTAGTAGTCAGTTGTATTTAGTAGTCAGTTGTGGGTAGTAGAAGTAGTTGTGTGTAGTAGTCAGTTGTATTTATTAGTCAGTTGTATGTAGTAGTCAGTTGTATGTAGTAGTCAGTTGTATGTAGTAGTCAGTTGTATGTAGTAGTCAGTTGTGTGTAGTAGTCAGTTGTATGTAGTAGTCAGTTGTATGTAGTAGTCAGTTGTGTGTAGTAGTCAGTTGTATGTAGTAGTCAGTTGAATGTAGTAGTCAGTTGTATTTAGTAGTCAGTTGTATGTAGTAGTCAGTTGTATGTAGTAGTCAGTTGTATGAAGTAGTCAGTTGTATGTAGTAGTCAGTTGTATGTAGTAGTCAGTTGAATGTAGTAGTCAGTTGTATGTAGTAGTCAGTTGAATGTAGTAGTCAGTTGTATTTAGTAGTCAGTTGAATGTAGTAGTCAGTTGTATGTAGTAGTCAGTTGTATGTAGTAGTCAGTTGTGTGTAGTAGTCAGTTGTATGTAGTAGTCAGTTGTATGTAGTAGTCAGTTGTGTGTAGTAGTCAGTTGTATGTAGTAGTCAGTTGTATGTAGTAGTCAGTTGTTTGTAGTAGTCAGTTGTATGTAGTAGTCAGTTGTATGTAGTAGTCAGTTGTATTTAGTAGTCAGTTGTGGTAAGTTGAAGTAGTTCTGTGTAGTAGTCAGTTGTATTTAGTAGTCAGTTGTATGTAATAGTCAGTTGTATGTAGTAGTCAGTTGTATGTAGTAGTCAGTTGTGTGTAGTAGTCAGAGTTGAATGTAGTAGTCAGTTGAATGTAGTAGTCAGTTGTATGTAGTAGTCAGTTGTATGTAGTAGTCAGTTGTGTGTAGTAGTCAGTTGTATGTAGTAGTCAGTTGTATGTAGTAGTCAGTTGTATGTAGTAGTCAGTTGTATGTAGTAGTCAGTTGTATGGTAGTCAGTTGTATGTAGTAGTCAGTTGTATGTAGTAGTCAGTTGTATGTAGTAGTCAGTTGTATGTAGTAGTCAGTTGTGTGTAGTAGTCAGTTGTATGTAGTAGTCAGTTGTATGTAGTAGTCAGTTGTGTGTAGTAGTCAGTTGTATGTAGTAGTCAGTTGTGTGTAGTAGTCAGTTGTATGTAGTAGTCAGTTGTATTTAGTAGTCAGTTGTATTTAGTAGTCAGTTGTATGTAGTAGTCAGTTGTATGTAGTAGTCAGTTGTGTATAGTAGTAAGTTGTATTTAGTAGTCAATTGTATGTAGTAGTAACGTGTTTGTAGTAGTCAGTTGTATGTAGTAGTCAGTTGTATGTAGTAGTCAGTTGAATGTAGTAGTCTGTTGAATGTAGTAGTAAGTTGTTTGTAGTAGTCAGTTGTTTGTAGTAGTCAGTTGTATTTAGTAGTCAGTTGTATTTAGTAGTCAGTTGTGGGTAGTAGAAGTAGTTGTGTGTAGTAGTCAGTTGTATTTAGTAGTCAGTTGTATGTAGTAGTCAGTTGTATGTAGTAGTCAGTTGTATGTAGTAGTCAGTTGTATGTAGTAGTCAGTTGTGTGTAGTAGTCAGTTGTATGTAGTAGTCAGTTGTATGTAGTAGTCAGTTGTATGTAGTAGTCAGTTGTATGTAGTAGTCAGTTGAATGTAGTAGTCAGTTGTATTTAGTAGTCAGTTGAATTTAGTAGTCAGTTGTATGTAGTAGTCAGTTGTATGTAGTAGTCAGTTGTGTGTAGTAGTCAGTTGTATGTAGTAGTCAGTTGTATGTAGTAGTCAGTTGTGTGTAGTAGTCAGTTGTATGTAGTAGTCAGTTGTATGTAGTAGTCACTTGTTTGTAGTAGTCAGTTGTATGTAGTAGACAGTTGTATTTAGTAGTCAGTTGTATTTAGTAGTCAGTTGTGGTAAGTTGAGGTAGTTCTGTGTAGTAGTCAGTTGTATTTAGTAGTCAGTTGTATGTAGTAGTCAGTTGTATGTAGTAGTCAGTTGTATGTAGTAGTCAGTTGTGTGTAGTAGTCAGAGTTGAATATAGTAGTCAGTTGTATTTATTAGTCAGTTGTATGTAGTAGTCAGTTGTATGTAGTAGTCAGTTGTATGTAGTAGTCAGTTGAATGTAGTAGTCAGTTGTATTTAGTAGTCATTGAATGTAGTAGTCAGTTGTATGTAGTAGTCAGTTGTATGTAGTAGTCAGTTGTATGTAGTAGTCAGTTGTATGTAGTAGTCAGTTGAATGTAGTAGTCAATTGTATGTAGTAGTCAGTTGAATGTAGTAGTTAGTTGTATTTAGTAGTCAGTTGAATGTAGTAGTCAGTTGTATGTAGTAGTCAGTTGTATGTAGTAGTCAGTTGTGTGTAGAAGTCAGTTGTATGTAGTAGTCAGTTGTATGTAGTAGTCAGTTGTGTGTAGTAGTCAGTTGTATGTAGTAGTCAGTTGTATGTAGTAGAAAGTTGTTTGTAGTAGTCAGTTGTATGTAGTAGTCAGTTGTATTTAGTAGTCAGTTGTATTTAGTAGTCAGTTGTGGTAAGTTGAAGTAGTTCTGTGTAGTAGTCAGTTGTATTTAGTAGTCAGTTGTATGTAGTAGTCAGTTGTATGTAGTAGTCAGTTGTATGTAGTAGTCAGTTGTGTGTAGTAGTCAGAGTTGAATGTAGTAGTCAGTTGTATGTAGTAGTCAGTTGTATGTAAGTCAGTTGTATGTAGTAGTCAGTTGTGTGTAGTAGTCAGTTGTATGTAGTAGTCAGTTGTATGTAGTAGTCAGTTGAATGTAGTAGTCAGTTGTATGTTGTAGTCAGTTGAATGTAGTAGTCAGTTGTATGTAGTTGTCAGTTGTATGTAGTAGTCAGTTGTATGTAGTAGTCAGTTGTATGTAGTAGTCAGTTGTTGGTAGTAGTAGTTGTGTGTAGTTGTCAGTTGTGTGTAGTAGTCAGTTAAATGTAGTAGTCAGTTGTGTGTAGTAGTCAGTTGTGTGAGTAGTCAGTTGTATGTAGTAGTCAGTTGTATTTAGTAGTCAGTTGTATGTAGTAGTCAGTTGTATGTAGTAGTCAGTTGTATGTAGTAGTCAGTTGTGTATAGTAGTCAGTTGTATTTAGTAGTCAGTTGTATGTAGTAGTAAGTGTTTGTAGTAGTCAGTTGTATGTAGTAGTCAGTTGTATGTAGTAGTCAGTTGTATGTAGTAGTCAGTTGTGTGTAGTAGTCAGAGTTGAATGTAGTAGTCAGTTGTATGTAGTAGTCAGTTGTATGTAGTAGTCAGTTGTATGTAGTAGTCAGTTGTGTGTAGTAGTCAGTTGTATGTAGTAGTCAGTTGTATGTAGTAGTCAGTTGAATGTAGTAGTCAGTTGTATGTAGTAGTCAGTTGAATGTAGTAGTCAGTTGTATGTAGTAGTCAGTTGTATGTAGTAGTCAGTTGTATGTAGTAGTCAGTTGTATGTAGTAGTCAGTTGTTGGTAGTAGTCAGTTGTATGTAGTAGAAACTTGTTTGTAGTAGTCAGTTGTATGTAGTAGTCAGTTGTATTTAGTAGTCAGTTGTATTTAGTAGTCAGTTGTGGTAAGTTGAGGTAGTTCTGTGTAGTAGTCAGTTGTATTTAGTAGTCAGTTGTATGTAGTAGTCAGTTGTATGTAGTAGTCAGTTGTATGTAGTAGTCAGTTGTGTGTAGTAGTCAGAGTTGAATATAGTAGTCAGTTGTATTTATTAGTCAGTTGTATGTAGTAGTCAGTTGTATGTAGTAGTCAGTTGTATGTAGTAGTCAGTTGTATGTAGTAGTCAGTTGTATTTAGTAGTCAGTTGTATGTAGTAGTCAGTTGTATGTAGTAGTCAGTTGTATGTAGTAGTCAGTTGTATGTAGTAGTCAGTTGTATGTAGTAGTCAGTTGAATGTAGTAGTCAATTGTATGTAGTAGTCAGTTGAATGTAGTAGTCAGTTGTATTTAGTAGTCAATTGAATGTAGTAGTCAGTTGTATGTAGTAGTCAGTTGTATGTAGTAGTCAGTTGTGTGTAGAAGTCAGTTGTATGTAGTAGTCAGTTGTATGTAGTAGTCAGTTGTGTGTAGTAGTCAGTTGTACGTAGTAGTCAGTTGTATGTAGTAGTCACTTGTTTGTAGTAGTCAGTTGTATGTAGTAGACAGTTGTATTTAGTAGTCAGTTGTATTTAGTAGTCAGTTGTGGTAAGTTGAAGTAGTTCTGTGTAGTAGTCAGTTGTATTTAGTAGTCAGTTGTATGTAGTAGTCAGTTGTATGTAGTAGTCAGTTGTATGTAGTAGTCAGTTGTGTGTAGTAGTCAGAGTTGAATGTAGTAGTCAGTTGTATGTAGTAGTCAGTTGTATGTAAGTCAGTTGTATGTAGTAGTCAGTTGTGTGTAGTAGTCAGTTGTATGTAGTAGTCAGAGTTGAATGTAGTAGTCAGTTGAATGTAGTAGTCAGTTGTATGTAAGTCAGTTGTATGTAGTAGTCAGTTGTGTGTAGTAGTCAGTTGTATGTAGTAGTCAGTTGTATGTAGTAGTCAGTTGAATGTAGTAGTCAGTTGTATGTTGTAGTCAGTTGAATGTAGTAGTCAGTTGTATGTAGTTGTCAGTTGTATGTAGTAGTCAGTTGTATGTAGTAGTCAGTTGTATGTAGTAGTCAGTTGTTGTAGTAGTAGTTGTGTGTAGTAGTCAGTTGTGTGTAGTAGTCAGTTAAATGTAGTAGTCAGTTGTGTGTAGTAGTCAGTTGTGTGAGTAGTCAGTTGTATGTAGTAGTCAGTTGTATTTAGTAGTCAGTTGTATTTAGTAGTCAGTTGTATGTAGTAGTCAGTTGTATGTAGTAGTCAGTTGTGTATAGTAGTCAGTTGTATTTAGTAGTCATTGTATGTAGTAGTAACGTGTTTGTAGTAGTCAGTTGTATGTAGTAGTCAGTTGTATGTAGTAGTCAGTTGTATGTAGTAGTCAGTTGTATGTAGTAGTCAGTTGTGTGTAGTAGTCAGAGTTGAATATAGTAGTCAGTTGTATGTAGTAGTCAGTTGTATGTAGTAGTCAGTTGTATGTAGTAGTCAGTTGTGTGTAGTAGTCAGTTGTATGTAGTAGTCAGTTGTATGTAGTAGTCAGTTGAATGTAGTAGTCAGTTGTATGTAGTAGTCAGTTGTATGTATAGTCAGTTGTATGTAGTAGTCAGTTGTGTGTAGTAGTCAGTTGTATGTAGTAGTCAGTTGTATGTAGTAGTCAGTTGAATATAGTAGTCAGTTGTATGTAGTAGTCAGTTGTATGTAGTAGTCAGTTGTATGTAGTAGTCAGTTGTGTGTAGTAGTCAGTTGTATGTAGTAGTCAGTTGTATGTAGTAGTCAGTTGAATGTAGTAGTCAGTTGTATGTAGTAGTCAGTTGAATGTAGTAGTCAGTTGTATGTAGTAGTCAGTTGTATGTAGTAGTCAGTTGTATGTAGTAGTCATTTGTATGTAGTAGTCAGTTGTTGGTAGTAGTAGTTGTGTGTAGTTGTCAGTTGTGTGTAGTAGTCAGTTAAATGTAGTAGTCAGTTGTGTGTAGTAGTCAGTTGTGTGTAGTAGTCAGTTGTATAAAGTAGTCAGTTGTATGTAGTAGTCAGTTGTATTTAGTAGTCAGTTGTATGTAGTAGTCAGTTGTATGTAGTAGTCAGTTGTGTATAGTAGTCAGTTGTATGTAGTAGTCAGTTGTATGTAGTAGTCAGTTTTGTGTAGTAGTCAGTTGTATGTAGTAGTCAGTTGTATTGTAGTAGTCAGTTGTATGTAGTAGTCAGTTGTATGTAGTAGTCAGTTGTGTATAGTAGTCAGTTGTATTTAGTAGTCATTGTATGTAGTAGTAACGTGTTTGTAGTAGTCAGTTGTATGTAGTAGTCAGTTGTATGTAGTAGTCAGTTGTATGTAGTAGTCAGTTGTGTGTAGTAGTCAGAGTTGAATATAGTAGTCAGTTGAATGTAGTAGTCAGTTGTATGTATAGTCAGTTGTATGTAGTAGTCAGTTGTGTGTAGTAGTCAGTTGTATGTAGTAGTCAGTTGTATGTAGTAGTCAGTTGAATGTAGTAGTCAGTTGTATGTAGTAGTCAGTTGAATGTAGTAGTCAGTTGTATGTAGTAGTCAGTTGTATGTAGTAGTCAGTTGTATGTAGTAGTCAGTTGTATGTAGTAGTCAGTTGTTGGTAGTAGTAGTTGTGTGTAGTTGTCAGTTGTGTGTAGTAGTCAGTTAAATGTAGTAGTCAGTTGTGTGTAGTAGTCAGTTGTGTGTAGTAGTCAGTTGTATAAAGTAGTCAGTTGTATTTAGTAGTCAGTTGTATTTAGTAGTCAGTTGTATGTAGTAGTCAGTTGTATGTAGTAGTCAGTTGTGTATAGTAGTCAGTTGTATGTAGTAGTCAGTGTATGTAGTAGTCAGTTTTGTGTAGTAGTCATTGTATGTAGTAGTCAGTTGTATGTAGTAGTCAGTTGTATGTAGTAGTCAGTTGTATGTAGTAGTCAGTTGTATTTAGTAGTCAGTTGTGGGTAGTAGTAGTTGTGTGTAGTAGTCAGTTGTGTGTAGAAGTCAGTTGTGTGTAGTAGTCAGTTGTGTGTAGTAGTCAGTTGAATGTAGTAGTCAGTTGTGTGTAGTAGTCAGTTGTATGTAGTAATCAGTTGAATGTAGTAGTCAGTTGTGTAGAGTAGTCATTTGTATTTAGTAGTCAGTTGTATTTAGTAGTCAGTTGTATGTAGTAGTCAGTTGTATGTAGTAGTCAGTTGTATGTAGTAGTCAGTTGTATTTAGTAGTCAGTTGTATGTAGTAGTCAGTTGTGTGTAGTAGTCAGAGTTGAATGTAGTAGTCAGTTGAATGAAGTAGTCAGTTGTATGTAGTAGTCAGTTGTATGTAGTAGTCAGTTGTGTGTAGTAGTCAGTTGTATGTAGTAGTCAGTTGTATGTAGTAGTCAGTTGAATGTAGTAGTCAATTGTATGTAGTAGTCAGTTGAATGTAGTAGTCAGTTGTATGTAGTAGTCAGTTGTATGTAGTAGTCAGTTGTATGTAGTAGTCAGTTGTATGTAGTAGTCAGTTGTTGGTAGTAGTAGTTGTGTGTAGTTGTCAGTTGTGTGTAGTAGTCAGTTAAATGGAGTAGTCAGTTGTGTGTAGTAGTCAGTTGTGTGTAGTAGTCAGTTGTATATAGTAGTCAGTTGTATGTAGTAGTCAGTTGTATGTAGTAGTCAGTTGTATGTAGTAGTCAGTTGTGTATAGTAGTCAGTTGTATGTAGTAGTCAGTTGTATGTAGTAGTCAGTTTTTGTGTAGTAGTCAGTTGTATGTAGTAGTCAGTTGTATGTAGTAGTCAGTTGTATGTAGTAGTCAGTTGTATGTAGTAGTCAGTTGTATTTAGTAGTCAATTGTGGGTAGTAGAAGTAGTTGTGTGTAGTAGTCAGTTGTGTGTAGAAGTCAGTTGTGTGTAGTAGTCAGTTGTGTGTAGTAGTCAGTTGAATGTAGTAGTCAGTTGTGTGTAGTAGTCAGTTGTATGTAGTAGTCAGTTGAACGTAGTAGTCAGTTGTGTAGAGTAGTCATTTGTATTTAGTAGTCAGTTGTATGTAGTAGTCAGTTGTATGTAGTAGTCAGTTGTATGTAGTAGTCAGTTGTATGTAGTAGTCAGTTGTATTTAGTAGTCAGTTGTATGTAGTAGTCAGTTGTTTGTAGTAGTCAGTTGTATGTAGTAGTCAGTTGTGTGTAGTGTCAGTTGAATGTAGTAGTCAGTTGTATGTAGTAGTCAGTTGTATGTAGTAGTCAGTTGTGGGTAGTAGAAGTAGTTGTGTGTAGTAGTCAGTTGTATGTAGTAGTCAGTTGTATGTAGTAGTCAGTTGTGTGTAGTAGTCAGTTGAATGTAGTAGTCAGTTGTGTGTAGTAGTCAGTTGTATGTAGTAGTCAGTTGTATGTAGTAGTCAGTTCTGGGTAGTAGAAGTAGTTGTGTGTAGTAGTCAGTTGTGTGTAGTAGTCAGTTGTGTGTAGTAGTCAGTTGTATGTAGTAGTCAGTTGTATGTAGTAGTCAGTTGTGTGTAGTAGTCAGTTAAATGTAGTAGTCAGTTGTGTGTAGTAGTCAGTTGTTGTAGTAGTCAGTTGTATGTAGTAGTCATTTGTATGTAGTAGTCAGTTGTGGGTAGTAGAAGTAGTTGTGTGTAGTAGTCAGTTGTGTGTAGTAGTCAGTTGTATGTAGTAGTCAGTTGTATGTAGTAGTCAGTGTTGTATGTAGTAGTCAGTTGTATGTAGTAGTCAGTTGTATGTAGTAGTCAGTTGTGTGTAGTAGTCAGTTGTATGTAGTAGTCAGTTGTATGTAGTAGTCAGTTGTATGTAGTAGTCAGTTGTATGTAGTAGTCAGTTGTATGTAGTAGTCAGTTGTGTGTAGTAGTCAGTTGTATGTAGTAGTCAGTTGTATGTAGTAGTCAGTTGTATGTAGTAGTCAGTTGTATGTAGTAGTCAGTTGAATGTAGTAGTCAGTTGTATGTAGTAGTCAGTTGTATGTAGTAGTCAGTTGTATGTAGTAGTCAGTTGTATGTAGTAGTCAGTTGTTGGTAGTAGTAGTTGTGTGTAGTAGTCAGTTGTGTGTAGTAGTCAGTTGTATGTAGTAGTCAGTTGTGTGTAGTAGTCAGTTGTGTGTAGTAGTCAGTTGTATATAGTAGTCAGTTGTATTTAGTAGTCAGTTGTATTTAGTAGTCAGTTGTATGTAGTAGTCAGTTGTATGTAGTAGTCAGTTGTGTATAGTAGTCAGTTGTATGTAGTAGTCAGTTGTATGTAGTAGTCAGTTTTGTGTAGTAGTCAGTTGTATGTAGTATTCAGTTGTATGTAGTAGTCAGTTGTATGTAGTAGTCAGTTGTATGTAGTAGTCAGTTGTATTTAGTAGTCATTGTGGGTAGTAAAGTAGTTGTGTGTAGTAGTCAGTTGTGTGTAGTTGTAGTGTAGTAGTCAGTTGTGTGTAGTAGTCAGTTGTGTGTAGTAGTCAGTTGAATGTAGTAGTCAGTTGTGTGTAGTAGTCAGTTGTATGTAGTAGTCAGTTGTATGTAGTAGTCAGTTGTGTAGAGTAGTCATTTGTATTTAGTAGTCAGTTGTATGTAGTAGTCAGTTGTATGTAGTAGTCAGTTGTATGAAGTAGTCAGTTGTATGTAGTAGTCAGTTGTATTTAGTAGTCAGTTGTATGTAGTAGTCAGTTGTTGTAGTAGTCAGTTGTATGTAGTAGTCAGTTGTGTGTAGTAGTCAGTTGTGTGTAGTAGTCAGTTGTATGTAGTAGTCAGTTGTATGTAGTAGTCAGTTGTATGTAGTAGTCAGTTGTGGTAGTAGAAGTAGTTGTGTGCAGTAGTCAGTTTATGTAGTAGTCAGTTGTATGTAGTAGTCAGTTGTATCAGTTGTATGTAGTAGTCAGTTGAATGTAGTAGTCAGTTGTGTGTAGTAGTCAGTTGTATGTAGTAGTCAGTTGTATGTAGTAGTCAGTTGTGGGTAGTAGTAGTTGTGTGTAGTAGTCAGTTGTGTGTAGTAGTCAGTTGTGTGTAGTAGTCAGTTGTATGTAGTAGTCAGTTGTATGTAGTAGTCAGTTGTGTGTAGTAGTCAGTTGTATGTAGTAGTCAGTTAAATGTAGTAGTCAGTTCTGTGTAGTAGTCAGGTGTATGTAGTAGTCAGTTGTATGTAGTAGTCAGTTGTGGGTAGTAGAAGTAGTTGTGTGTAGTAGTCAGTTGTGTGTAGTAGTCAGTTGTATGTAGTAGTCAGTTGTATGTAGTAGTCAGTTGTATGTAGTAGTCAGTTGTATGTAGTAGTCAGTTGTGTGTAGTAGTCAGTTGTGTGTAGTAGTCAGTTGTATGTAGTAGTCAGTTGTATGTAGTAGTCAGTTGTGTGTAGTAGTCAGTTGTGTGTAGTAGTCAGTTGTATGTAGTAGTCAGTTCAGTGTAGTAGTCAGTTGTGTGTAGTAGTCAGTTGTATGTAGTAGTCAGTTGTATGTAGTAGTCAGTTGTGTGTAGTAGTCAGTTGTATGTAGTAGTCAGTTGTATGTAGTAGTCAGTTGTATGTAGTAGTCAGTTGTATGTAGTAGTCAGTTGTTGGTAGTAGTAGTTGTGTGTAGTTGTCAGTTGTGTGTAGTAGTCAGTTGTAAGGAGTAGTCAGTTGTATGTAGTAGTCAGTTGTGTGTAGTAGTCAGTTGTATGTAGTAGTCAGTTGTATGTAGTAGTCAGTTGTATTTAGTAGTCAGTTGTATGTAGTAGTCAGTTGTATTTAGTAGTCAGTTGTGGGTAGTAGTTGTGTGTAGTAGTCAGTTGTATTAGTAGTCAGTTGTATGTAGTAGTCAGTTGTATGTAGTAGTCAGTTGTATGTAGTAGTCAGTTGTATGTAGTAGTCAGTTGTGTGTAGTAGTCAGTTGTATGTAGTAGTCAGTTGTATGTAGTAGTCAGTTGTATGTAGTAGTCAGTTGTATGTAGTAGTCAGTTGTTGGTAGTAGTAGTTGTGTGTAGTAGTCAGTTGTGTGTAGTAGTCAGTTGTATGTAGTAGTCAGTTGTGTGTAGTAGTCAGTTGTATGTAGTAGTAGTTGTATGTAGTAGTCAGTTGTGTGTAGTAGTCAGTTGTATGTAGTAGTCAGTTGTATGTAGTAGTCAGTTGTTTGTAGTAGTCAGTTGTATGTAGTAGTCAGTTGTATTTAGTAGTCAGTTGTATTTAGTAGTCAGTTGTGGTAAGTTGAAGTAGTTCTGTGTAGTAGTCAGTTGTATTTAGTAGTCAGTTGTATGTAGTAGTCAGTTGTATGTAGTAGTCAGTTGTGTGTAGTAGTCAGAGTTGAATGTAGTAGTCAGTTGTATGTAGTAGTCAGTTGTATGTAGTAGTCAGTTGTATGTAGTAGTCAGTTGTGTGTAGTAGTCAGTTGTATGTAGTAGTCAGTTGTATGTAGTAGTCAGTGAATGTAGTAGTCAGTTGTATGTAGTAGTCAGTTGAATGTAGTAGTCAGTTGTATGTAGTTGTCAGTTGTATGTAGTAGTCAGTTGTATGTAGTAGTCAGTTGTATGTAGTAGTCAGTTGTATGTAGTTGTCAGTTGTATGTAGTAGTCAGTTGTATGTAGTAGTCAGTTGTATGTAGTAGTCAGTTTTGGTAGTAGTTTTTGTGTGTAGTTGTCAGTTGTGTGTAGTAGTCAGTTTAATGTAGTAGTCAGTTGTGTGTAGTAGTCAGTTGTGTGTAGTAGTCATTTGTATAGTAGTCATTGTTTTAGTAGTCATTTGTATTTAGTAGTCAGTTGTATGTAGTAGTCAGTTGTATGTAGTAAGTCAGTTGTGTATAGAAGTCTGTTGTATGTAGTAGTCAGTTGTATGTAGTAGTCAGTTTTGTGTAGTAGTCAGTTGTATTAGTAGTCAGTTGTATGTAGTAGTCAGTTGTATGTAGTAGTCAGTTGTATGTAGTAGTCAGTTTGTATTTAGTAGTCAATTGTGGGTAGTAGAAGTAGTTGTGTGTAGTAGTCAGTTGTGGTGTAGAAGTCAGTTGTGTGTAGTAGTCATTTGTGTGTAGTAGTCAGTTGATGTAGTAGTCAGTTGTGTGTAGTCAGTTGTATGTAGTATCAGTTGAACGTAGTAGTCAGTTGTGTAGAGTAGTCATTTGTATTTAGTAGTCAGTTGTATTAGTAGTCAGTTGTATGTAGTAGTCAGTTGTATGTAGTAGTCAGTTGTATGTAGTAGTCAGTTTGTATGTAGTAGTCAGTTGTATGAGTAGTCAGTTGTGTGTAGTAGTCAGAGTTGAATGTAGTAGTCAGTTGTATGTAGTAGTCAGTTGTATGTAATAGTCAGTTGTATGTAGTAGTCAGTTGTGTGTAGTAGTCAGTTGTATGTAGTAGTCAGTTGTATGTAGTAGTCAGTGTGTGTAGTAGTCAGTTGTGTGTAGTAGTCAGTTGTGTGTAGTAGTCAGTTGTATGTAGTAGTCAGTTGTGTGTAGTAGTCAGTTGTATGTAGTAGTCAGTTGTATTTAATAGTCAGTTGTATGTAGTAGTCAGTTGTATGTAGTAGTCAGTTGTATCTAGTAGTCAGTTGTATGTAGTAGTCAGTTGTATCTAGTAGTCAGTTGTTTAGTAGTCATTTTATGTAGTAGTCAGTTTGTATGTAGTCAGTTGTATGTAGTAGTCAGTTGTATGTAGTAGTCAGTTGTATCTAGTAGTCAGTTGTATGTAGTAGTCAGTTGTAACTAGTAGTCAGTTGTATGTAGTAGTCAGTTGTGTGTAGTAGTCAGTTGTATGTAGTAGTCAGTTGTATGTAGTAGTCAGTTGTGTGTAGTAGTCAGTTGTGTGTAGTAGTCAGTTGTATGGTAGTCAGTTGTATGGTAGTCAGTTGTTTGGTAGTCAGTTGTGTGTAGTAGTCAGTTGTATGTAGTCAGTTTTGTGTGTAGTAGTCAGTTGTATGTAGTAGTCAGTTGTGTATAGTAGTAGTCAGTTGATGTAGTAGTCAGTTGTATGGTAGTCAGTTGTATGTAGTAGTCAGTTGTATGTAGTAGTCAGTTGTATGGTAGTCAGTTGTAACTAGTAGTCAGTTGTATGGTAGTCAGTTGTATGTAGTAGTCAGTTGTATGTAGTAGTCAGTTGTGTGTAGTAGTCAGTTGTATGTAGTAGTCAGTTGTATGGTAGTCAGTTGAATCTAGTAGTCAGTTGTATGGTAGTCAGTTGTATGTAGTAGTCAGTTGTATGTAGTAGTCAGTTGTGTGTAGTAGTCAGTTGTGTGTAGTAGTCAGTTGTATGGTAGTCAGTTGTATGTAGTAGTCAGTGTGTGTAGTAGTCAGTTGTGTGTAGTAGTCAGTTGTGTGTAGTAGTCAGTTGTATGTAGTAGTAAGTTGTGTGTAGTAGTCAGTTGTATGTAGTAGTAAGTTGTATTTAGTAGTCAGTTGTGTGTAGTAGTCAGTTGTATGTAGTAGTCAGTTGTATGTAGTAGTCAGTTGTATGTAGTAGTCAGTTGTATGTAGTAGTCAGTTGTATGTAGTAGTCAGTTGTATGTAGTAGTCAGTTGTATGTAGTAGTCAGTTGTATGTAGTGCTTATGTAGTAGTCAGTTGTATGTAGAGTCAGTTGTATGTAGTAGTCAGTTGTATGGTAGTCAGTTGATCTAGTAGTCATTTGTATGGTAGTCAGTTGTATGTAGTAGTCAGTTGTGTGTAGTAGTCAGTTGTATGTAGTAGTCATTGTATTGTAGTCAGTTGATGTAGTAGTAAGTTTGTATGGTAGTCAGTTGTATGTAGTAGTCAGTTGTATGTAGTAGTCAGTTGTGTGTAGTAATCAGTTTTTGTGTGTAGTAGTCATTGTATGTAGTAGTCAGTGTATGTAGTAGTCAGTTGTTGTAGTAGTCAGTTGTGTGTAGTAGTCAGTTGTGTGTAGTAGTCAGTTGTATGTAGTAGTCATTTGTGTGTAGTAGTCAGTTGTATGTAGTAGTCAGTTGTATTTAGTAGTCAGTTGTGTGTAGTAGTCAGTTGTATGTAGTAGTCAGTTGTATGTAGTAGTCAGTTGTATGTAGTAGTCAGTTGTATGAGTAGTCAGTTTTGTGTAGTAGTCAGTTGTATGTAGTAGTCATTTGTAGTAGTAGTCAGTTGTATGTACAGCTGTATGTAGTAGTCAGTTGTATGGTAGTCAGTTGTATGTAGTAGTCAGTTGTATGTAGTAGTCAGTTGTATGTAGTAGTCAGTTGTGTGTGGTAGTCAGTTGTATGTAGTAGTCAGTTATGTGTAGAAGTCAGTTGTATGTAGTAGGTAGTTGTATGTAGTAGTCAGTTGTATTTAGTACTCAGTTGTGGGTAGTAGAAGAAGTTGTGTGTAGTAGTCAGTTGCATGTAGTATTCAGCTGTATGTAGTAGTCAGTTGTGTGTAGTAGTCAGTTGTATTTAGTAGTCAGTTGTATGTAGTAGTCAGTTGTATTAGTAGTCAGTTGTATGTAGTAGTCAGTTGTATGTAGTAGTCAGTTGTATTTAGTAGTCAATTGTGGGTAGTGAAAGTAGTTGTGTGTAGTAGTCAGCTGTGTGTAGAAGTCAGTTGTGTGTAGTAGTCAGTTGTGTGTAGTAGTCAGTTGAATGTAGTAGTCAGCTGTGTGTAGTAGTCAGTTGTATGTAGTAATCAGTTGAACGTAGTAGTCAGTTGTATAGAGTAGTCATTTGTATTTAGTAGTCAGTTGTATGTAGTAGTCAGTTATATGTAGTAGTCAGTTGTATCTAGTAGTCAGTTGTATTTAGTAGTCAGGTGTATTTAGTAGTCAGTTGTATGTAGTAGTCACTTGCTTGTAGTAGTCAGTTGTGTGTAGTAGACAGTGTTGTATGTAGTAGTCAGTTGTATGTAGTAGTCAGTTGTATGGTAGTCAGTTGTATCTAGTAGTCATTTGTATGTAGTAGTCAGTTGTATGTAGTAGTCAGTTGTGTGTAGTAGTCAGTTTGTATGTAGTAGTCATTTGTATGTAGTATGTCAGTTGTATGTAGTAGTCAGTTGTATGTAGTAGTCGTTGTATGTAGTAGTCAGTTGTCTGTAGTAGTCATTGTAGTGTGGATGTAGTAGTCAGTTGTAGTAGTCAGTTGTGTGTAGTAGTCAGTTGTGTGTATATTCAGTTGTAGTAGTAGTCAGTTGTGTGTAGTATCAGTTGTATGTAGTAGTCCAGTTGTATGTAGTAGTCAGTTGTATGTAGTAGTCAGTTGTGTGTAGTAGTCAGTTGTGTAGTAGTCAGTTGTAGTAGAGTCAGTGTGTGTTGTAGTCAGTTGTATGTAGTAGTCAGTTGTATGTAGTAGTCAGCTTGTATGTAGTAGTCAGTTGTGTGTCTTAGTCATTTGTGTAGTAGTCAGTGTTTATGTAGTAGTCAGTTGTATGTAGTAGTCAGTTGTATGGTAGTCAGTTGTATGTAGTAGTCAGTTGTATGTAGTAGTCAGTTGTATGTAGTAGTCAGTTGGTGTAGTGTCATTTGTATGTAGTAGTCAGTTGTATGTAGTAGTCAGTTGGTGTAGTAGTCATTGTATTTAGTAGTCATTGTTTTGTAGTAGTCTTGTGTGTAGTAGTCAGTTGTATGTAGTAGTCAGTTATGTGTAGAAGTCAGTTGTATGTAGTAGTCAGTTGTATGTAGTAGTCAGTTGTATTAGTAGTCAGTTGTGGGTAGTAGAAGTAGTTGTGTGTAGTAGTCAGTTGTATGTATAGTCAGTTGTATGTAAAGTCAGTTGTTGTAGTAGTCAGTTGTTGTAGTAGTCAGTTGTGTGTAGTAGTCAGTTGTATGTAGTAGTCAGTTGTATGTATAGTCAGTTGTGTGTAGTAGTCAGTTGTATGTAGTAGTCAGTTGTGTGTAGTCGTCAGTTGTATGTATTAACAGTTTGTATGTAGTAGTCAGTTGTTGTGTAGTAGTCAGTTATATTTAGTATTCAGTTGTATGCAGTAGTCAGTTTATGTAGTCAGTTGTATCTAGTAGTCAGTTGTATGTAGTAGTCAGTTTGTATTTAGTAGTCAGTTGATGTGGAAGTCAGTTGTATGCAGTAGTCAGTTGTATGTTGTATAACTTGTTTGTAGTAGTCAGTTGTATGCGTAGTCAGTTGTATTTAGTAGTCAGTTGTATTTAGTAGTCAGTTGTATGTAGTAGTAGTTGTGTAGTAGTCAGTTTTTGTATTAGTAGTCAGTTGTATGTAGTAGTCAGTTGTATGTAGTAGTCATTTGTATGTAGTATGAGTTGTATGTAGTAGTCAGTTGTATGTAGTAGTCATTTGTATGTAGTAGTCAGTTGTATGTAGTAGTCAGTTGTGTGTAGTAGTCAGTTATGTGTAGAAGTCAGTTGTGTGTAGTAGTCAGTTGTGTGTGATAGTCAGTGTATGTAGTAGTCAGTTGTGTGTGCAGTAGTCATTGTATGTAGTAGTCAGTTGTATGTAGTAGTCAGTTGTATGTAGTAGTCTTGTGTGTAGTAGTCAGTTGTGTGTAGTAGTCTTTGTATGTAGTAGTCAGTTGTGTGTAGTAGTCAGTTGTATGTAGTAGTCAGTTGTATGTAGTATACAGTTGTATGTAGTAGTCAGTTGTGTGTCGTAGTCAGTTGTGTTAGTATACAGTGTTGTATGTAGTAGTCAGTTGTTGTAGTAGTCAGTTCTTGTATGTAGTCAGTTGTATGTAGTAGTCAGTTTTATGTAGTAGTCAGTTGTATGTAGTAGTCAGTTGTGTGTAGTAGTCATTTGTATAGTAGTCAGTTTGTATGTAGTAGTCAGTTGTATGTAGTAGTCAGTTGTATGTAGTATCAGTTGAATGTAGTAGTCAGTTGTTTTGTAGTATCAGTTGTGTGTGGTAGTCAGTTGTATGTAGTAGTCAGTTGTGTGTAGAGTCAGTTGTATGTAGTAGTCAGTTGTATGTAGTAGTCAGTTGTATTTAGTAGTCGTTGTGGGTAGTAGAAGTATTTGTGTAGTAGTCAGTTGTATGTAGTAGTCAGTTGGTGTAGAAGTCATTTGTATGTATAGTCAGTTGTGTGTAGTAGTCAGTTGTGTGTAGTAGTCAGTTGTATGTAGTAGTCAGTGGTATGTAGTAGTCACTTGTGTGTAGTAGTCAGTTGTATGTAGTAGTCAGTTTGTGTGTAGTCGTCAGTTGTATGTGATAAACGTTGTATGTAGTAGTCAGTTGTGTGTAGTAGTCAGTTGTATTTAGTAGTCAGTTTGTATTTAGTAGTCAGTTGTAAGCAGTAGTCAGTTGTATCTAGTAGTCAGTTGTATCTAGTAGTCAGTTGTAATTTAGTAGTCATTGTATGTAGAAGCAGTTGTATGTAGTAGTCAGTTGAATGGTGTAGTAACTTGTTTGTAGTAGTCAGTTGTTATGTAGTAGTCAGTTGAATTTAGTAGTCAGTTGTATTTAGTAGTCAGTTGTTGGGTAAAGAAGTAGTTTGTTGTAGTCAGTTGTATGTAGTAGTCCAGTTGTATGTAGTAGTCAGTTGTATGTAGTAGTCATGTGTATGTAGTAGTCAGTTGTATGTAGTAGTCAGTTTGTATGTAGAGTCAGTTGTATGAGTAGTCAGTTGTATGTAGTAGTCAGTTGTATGTAGTAGTCAGTTGTATTTAGTAGTCAGTTGTATGTAGTAGTCAGTTGTATGTAGTAGTCAGTTTTATAGTCTAGTAGTACGTTGTATTTAGTATTCAGTTGTATGTAGTGTAAGTTGTTTGTATAGTCAGTTGTATGCAGTAGTCAGTTGTATGTAGTAGTCAGTTGTATGTAGTCAGTTGAATGTAGTAGTAACTTGTTTGTAGTAGTCAGTTGTATGTAGTATTCAGTTGTATTTAGGTAGTCAGTTGTATTTAGTAGTCAGTTGTGGGTAGTAGAATTAGTTGTGTGGTAGTAGTCAGTTGTATTTAGTAGTCAGTTGTATGTAGTAGTCAGTTGTATGTAGTATCAGTTTTGTATGTGTAGTAGTCAGTTGTATGTAGTAGTCAGTTTGTGTGTAGTATTTCAGTTGTATGTATAGTCAGTTGTATGTAGTAGTCAGTTGAATGTAGAGTCAGTTGTATGCAGTATCAGTTGAATGTAGTAGTCAGTTGTATTTAGTAGTCATTGAATGTAGTAGTCAGTTGTATGTATAGTCAGTTGTATGTAGTAGTCAGTTGTATGTAGTAGTCAGTTGTATGTAGTAGTCAGTTGAATGTAGTAGTCACTTGTATGTAGTAGTCAGTTGAATGTAGTAGAGTCAGTTTATTTAGTAGTCAATTGAATGTAGTAGTCAGTTGTATGTAGTGTCAGTTGTATGTAGTAAGTCAGTTGTGTGTAGAAGTCAGTTGTATGTAGTAGTCAGCTGTATGTATAGTCAGTTGTG
>NW_026273460.1:0-42688 GCF_020536995.1 Dreissena polymorpha | reverse complement strand
CATAACATCATCATCATCATATCATCTCATCATCATCATCATCATCATCATCATCATCATCATCATCATCATCATCATCATCATCGTCATCATCATCATCATCATCATCATCATCATCATCATCATCATCATCATCATCATCATCATCATCATCATCATCATCATCATCATCATCATCATCATCATCATCGTCGTCGTCGTCGTCGTCGTCGTCGTCGTCGCCCTCGTCCTCGTCCTGCTCCTCCGCCTCCACCGCATCATCACAGCAGCATCGTCATCAGCAACAGCAGCAGCATTATCGTCACTATCACAACAACATCGTTATGGTCGTCATCGTCGTGATCATCATCATCAGTGTCATCATCATCATCATCATCGTCATTGTTATCGTCGTTGTTCTCCTCCTCGTCGTCGTCATCGTCATCATCGTCGTCATCGTCATTCTCATCATGAACAATTTCAACAACCGTAAAACCTATCGCTCAGCTCATTTTTGCAGTGAATTCGGATGTTATATCAAATCTTTTTGATTAATAGAGTTTGCTGCTTAATGTATTAATAACTAAATAATAATGTTGATAATATTGAAAATAAATGGTTTCAATTTTATTTATCCGTTTAAGATGCAGTATTTGACCAAGTCAATTTGTCGCTAAAAGTATTCATTACACATTCAATCCAAAAAGCGTTACGAGTTGCTATTGAAACTATAATCGCATTCCGATAAAATGTTGTCTGTATTAGGGCCTGTTTAATTTCTACGCTTAATTGCAATTCATAAAAATATTTTTAAGGGTACCGGTATATCTAGACACACTCTGTTATCCAAACAATCCTTGTGATCATAAACAAATAAACAATGAAATATAAATAAAATTAGATGATAAAAAATGGTATCTTCCTTTTTGCTGTTGCTAGTTATCAACAGAGTAGCAAAACTTTTAAATATAAATTATATTCAATTCATAGCACGCTTAAAGATTTGAAGTTTATCTAAATCTATAAGCACAAACATATTTATGTTTGTTAATACAAAGCTGTAGCAGTTTTCTGATTGCGCTTGAAAAGATGTGATTGTTGTTGTTGCATTAATAGTATCATTAGTTTGTATTTCCAGATTAGGTATTCCACCATACATTTGTTTTTAATCAGATGTCTTATAATTGGCATTGCAATATTTCAATAACGAGTAATCAACACAATTGACTTTATGTATTTTTAATTGTTTATCCATATTATCATTAACACTTGAGGGAAAAATAAGCTGTGTCATTTTTTATTTTTATTTTACTTATGGTTCAGACAACTCTGCTTTTACTATATGCCGTAATAATTATAAGTTTCCGTTCACTTAAAGATATTGTTTTTCGTGTTGGAAAATTTAAATACGAAAAATTTTAGAGACAAGTGTGTTATGTTTGTTTGTCAATTATTTAATTGAAGTAGAAATAATACATCAGTGTACATAATTTTATTGTGTTGTTCCCTTCGTTCTTTACTTTAAAAATACAACTTAACAGCTTTGCAATCAACTGAAATAATATATAAAAAGTAAAAACAATAAACGTTTGGCTTTCTTAATACGATATCATTTCATTTCAAACGCTGTTGGAAGGAACCATTGCTTATTAGAGGTTTACAAGGTAATTTACCCAAGTACGCAAATGTAATGGTCGATTGCCCTTAGGCATGATTCTGTTTTATTACTTTAATCCGGTTGTAAAAATGCATGACCGAAGGGTCATCAGATAAGCAAAAACAGGGCCAAAATCTGATAAAATAGCGCTGTTTTACTGACTGTACGAAAATCCGTATGTCCGAAAATTTAGAATCATGAAAACATAAATATTTTGGCTTAAAAAGGAAATGTAAGAAATTTAGAATGTAGAGAAAATACGGTGGTTTTATGGTGTTTAATCGATTAGAAATAGCAAAACCTAAAGACATTATCTCAAGTGTGATTTTCAAAAGATTTTATATGAATGTACACACACACGGTAAAACTAGTCTATTAAAATGCAATACCTTCATTGGTTCTCATGTTTTTAATATTTATTAAACATAGGTATTTGTGAACACTTGTTGTTATATAATATTGAAATGTACACGCATACTGAACATAAAATCATTAGCATAACGGCTAAGGTTTTTTTTTACTAAGATTGCAATAGTGTTTATTTTATTATTATGAATCTTATGAGGATAATTTTGAAAGTATGACACAGAGTATCTGAAGAAGATATACATAATCACATATGTTGTTGTTGTTGTGGTTATTGTTTCAATATTTTTATGAGTATCATACATTCAATGACGAATAGCTATTAATAGCTATTAATTTGTCATACAAACACCATAATTATTATTGGATTGCGGAGATTAAACAAATCGATTCCCTAGTAACTGATATAACTGATACATTTTTTGAGCGACAATTTGAAACTAAATCTAGTATTATTTAAATTTGATTATTTTAATTGCAGACTTTTTTATTAACCCCAATTAATGTGTACGCAACGTTCTTTTATTTAAATCGCTGAGTACGAAGCATCAAGCTATTTTTTAATTAATTGACAGTGATCTTTAATGTATGTCATAATATAAATTGAAATCAATCTTAATTAAAGCTTGAGTGGTTGTTTGTAATAAGTTTTGTAAATGTTGCTGTAGGATATGTATGCACAATAAATACTAACGCTCTGGCATATTGTGATGGTGATATGATTATATATTGCACAATAAATATGTTCTTATGATAATATTGAGGCTATAATTAGTTTTTGAATTAAGCTAGCTAATTTCAAATAGATACAAACACATCCCAATCCTAAAAATTATCAGTAAGTTATAGTATTGTTTTGCCTCTAGGCGCATAATTAATTGAAGGCCTAGTTTATCTGTTAATCCTCGCCCCACGGTGTGTCCCAGTGGGTACACTGATATTAATACAACGATGTATTGGTCCACAATTAAATCTCTTATAAAACATGTCTCTCAGGTGACTGAAAAATGGCTGTGTAGATACAACAAATACTACTACAACGGAGACTAAGATAACACATGTTACAATTAATTTGTCTTCCTTGCGTTCTTCTTATATGACAAACACTTCTAAAACAAAAAAGCAAAAAGCCGCTACTGCTACTGCTTCGGCTACTCTTACTGCTACTGCTACTGCTTACTGCTGCCGCTGCCACTGCCGCTGCCACTGCCTGCCACTGCCACTCGCCACTGCCACTGCCGCTGCCGCTGCCACTGCCGCTGCCACTGCCGCTGCCCACTGCGCTGCCAGTGCTGCTGCTGCTGTTGCTACTGCTAGTGCTACTGCTACTGCCACTGCTACTGCCACTGCCACTGCCGCTGCTGCTGCTGCTACTGATAGTGCTAACTGCTACTGCTGCTGCGCTGCTGCTACTTCTGCTGCTTCTGCTGCTGTTGCTACTGCTACTGTTACTGCTACTGATACGGCTACTGATACGGCTACTGCTACTTCTACTGCTACTTCTACTGCTACTGCTAGTGCTACTGCTACTGCTACTAGCTACTGCTACTGATTCTGCTACTGCTACTGCTACTGCTACTGCTGCGCTGCTGCTGCTACTGCTGCTGCTGCTGCTACTGCTACTAATGATAATAATTCTCCTTCTACTTCTCTTTCTACTATTGCTAGCGATGCTTCATAATTTATTTTAAATGTATCATTTTGTTAAAAACAGGAAAGAACTGTTATATATTTTCTTAAAGGTGTAAAGAATCTAAACTTTTCTGCGATTAAAGTTTTATTTAACTGGATTAGTATAGGCCACATAACAGACGCTATTGTACTGATTTGTACTATACAACATTTTGTCATAATCAACAGTTTTTAACATGCCGCAGTTTCCTTGGAAGTTAACCTTTGATTGGAGTTATGTATAAAACATTAACAAGGTATTTGTTGACAGTTTGTCCTGTCACAATTATATATTAGTTGAGCCAAACGTGTGATAAAGATCCCTTTTGGGGTGGCGATAAATACTATTTATATTGTTACAATTAATTTGTCTACTTTGCCTGCTTCTTCTTTATATATTTTTCTTGCTAATCGTTTAGTTTTAGTTAAGTAGGTATATCAATTTACATTTTTTGATAGATATTTATTTGGATAGTAATAGTATGTTTTATTTGACTTGACATCATTGAACCGGTTTATTCATTGATAGATCGGATCTCCACAGGTGTTTTAATCTCGATTGTTAGGTGGGAGAAGGGTCCGAATGATAATGTTGTCGTCGGCTTACGAATCAGCATTTCACAAGTTTTAGACAAATATGGCATACGTTTATAAACCTAATTTAAGTATTACATAGATAATAACTTATCTTTATTTTGATGAACTACGTTTAAGGTATAAAACTATAATTATCTATGTGTTGTGTGCCGCATACATACCATCTTGCTTTTTAAATTTGATCACAACGGTCCGAAGTCATAAACATTCATTATGCATGGTTGCTAAAGCACAGTGTATACTAACTAACCTATGTTTATTGTTGTTTGCTAGGGTTATTATTTTTTTTATTTATTTTTTTTAATTTGGGGGGGGGGGGAGGGCTTTTATAGAAGATTTCCAACTAGTCCTTCAATTAACGAAAAAAATATTGGTATAGGAAATATAAAAGAGTAATGACAGCTTCATTCATGCTGTTACTATTATGGTGTTTTTTTAACGCCATATAATTATGTATGGTGATGAAGCACATTGTATGCTACCGATGTTTATGTTGTTTGATGATGATGTTAATGTTGCGTGTTGCTGTTGTTGTTAATGGTGATGATGCATGAGCTAGGAGGAAGAAGAAGAAGAAGAAGAAGAAGATGATGATGATGATGATGGTGGTGGTAGTAGTGACGACGACGACGATGATGATGATTTGATAATGATCATGAGATTTGTGAATATAATTAATGCGCAAAGATTTTTCTTTTTAGCGGCCAAGTGCAGATATCTGCGCTCGGCCGCCTGTAAGGGTTATGTAATATTTGCAATCTACATAGGAGTCAATAGCAGATACCAAGCACCATATGCTTATGAGAAACAACAGCAAAATATTGGCATCGCTGAAATCTCGAATATGACTTAATCATTTTATTAAATGAAAACCGGTAACTATTTTAAACGGTTATTATATTGCAACAACTTAGCGTTGTTTATCCAAAAGACCATTGTTATAATTACAGGGACGTCAATAGGCCCAAACTATTCAGGAAATATGATTTGAGTCGTCAAGGATAGATTTTGAGATCAATGTACGTCCGATGAGATTTAAAGGGAGTTGGAGGCGTAGGGACAGATTCGTTCGAGTACGCGATCATTTGAGAACAAATAATGTTGAAGCTTTATCGGAAATTCCGGAAATTTGCGATCGGTACCGATTTTTCCAGGTTCTTTTTTATTGATTCTGATAAGTTAGCGGCCGGCACGGACATGAATATTAACTGACGAAAACCTCTTCGCTACTTTCCGAAAATCTTCGACATGTTGCAAATATCCGTAATATTCCGCATTGTACTCACCAGAAATTTCAACTAGAAAGACTACAATAAATCAATTAGCCACGGCTCGGGCGGGGATTTACCTTTTATCCCTGTAAGGGACCTAATGCCCCAGACTACCGGCTATTTTTTTCCGGAATTCGAACTTGATACACTTGATATCCCTGAATTAAATATTTATATCCGCAATTTTGATCTCTAGAGTGCTGACTGTTAGTATTGTATTTGACTGGAATGACTGTCGATTATGTGTTTTTAAGATTAAAACAAGCTTACGAAGAACTTTGTGTTTGCTTTTTTGTACGCTTTCTTTTTAAAAATGTATTGTCCGCCACGGACGCAACAATTGACCAAATGTACCAGATTGTGGTCTCTTTAAAGTGCTATGTTTTTACTGCCGTGATATCTTTAACAAACTACACATTAGTGATCGTGGACGTTTTATACTCTAATTGAATTTGTTTCCCCCCAAAATATGCTCTTCTATTAGTAGATTTTTAGGTGACGATGTTCTAATTATAGATCTTACACGGCCAAGAAACACTAGATAGGTCTTTGCAAAGAGAGCTGTTGGATATCGTGAATGCGTTCAATGTGGCCTGTTTATTTCAGAAAGCTATGTGCAATGTTTTATGGGGATTTCTATTAAATTGCCAATTGCAAAATTTGATTTAATTCATTCGGACCTACAAGCGGGAAACTTCTTCATTAAAATTCAATGGGCTTTTAAGAAGTTCGTTGAAAGGCCAAATTTGACGTTAAACAGCAACGCCGAAAAAATTGCTACTCAGTCTTATTTATCACTTTTTTTGTAAGATTTACCAGTAGACGTTCTTCAGTGAAATTAAGCAAACACACAGTGCCGACAAATATGGAAGGGTATTTAGGTAAAAATTACATCCTTCTTTGTGACTGTGTCATGATTCTTGATGGTACTTTCAATTAGTATGTAGACACCTTTTCATGCTTGATGAAACTTACATCTTGCCTGATGTCCAATGTCTATTACATTCTGCTTAATGGTATCATGCATGTGTACAGATGCAACATTCTTGTTCGTTAATTGCATGCTGCATATGTGTATGTTGGTTTGTGCAGAGAGACTTGTGCAATAGGCGCAGTGCATAATGGAATCAAATATTAATGCGTTTAATAAATTAACGCGATGGTAAGATGTGAGTTTCACCCAAGCACAAAGCAACATACTATCATGCATGATACAATGATGTCAATTGACAGTCATTCCGAAATGCTACGGAGGACTACGGAAATTTACGGCGTATAACGGAAATTTTATGTTATAGGAGAAGTTGCGCACCTTTGTAAGATATTTGCTACTGAACCGAAATTAACCGCGTGTTTGTAGACTTAACTTTTGTTTGGTTAATGACTAACCATAATTTTTGTACAGTAATTTACCTTCAATAACCAAAGAAAGTCTATGGATATATTTCAATATATGCTACTAATGCATGTATGCAGAGCTCCAGATAAGAGGCTTAAAGTCGTAAAAAATTGAATTAAATTTAGTAAAAAAGTAGACTTAAATTCTGTGCGTACGGTTACACATTGGAAAAATAAAATAAGAATTCAAAATTTGTGATCATGCGTAAAACTCAATATCAATGCATATAATGTAAACATTTTATCAATGAGTTCACACTCGTCTAGGCCCTCATTACAATTATGAAATCAACAGCACTTTAACGTTATTATGAATAACAGACCATCTTTACAACAGTCGAAAAGCCGAACGTTTTCCATTATCTGGTCCTTTTATCGCAAAAAGTCTGCTGTAACCCGGCAATTGTCATGAACTCTTCTTAGACTATAAACCTTAATGCGGATGTGCCAAAAATTATATTTACCTGAAAAAAAAGAATTAAAAATAGACTTTAAGGCTGGATTATTATAGAGTGTAAACCAAGATTTTGCTGAAAAAGTTATCTGGAACTTTGCATGTATGTTGAGAGGAAATCGATTACATAATTTCAAATTTACTAGAGTACTTTTATATTGCACCACATAAAATGCTATAAAACTATAATATTGAAGTGCACATATAAACTTTATTATAGATGGGTAGGTATTTCGTGTCAATCTCTTTCACATATGAAAGAGCTGTTGGTCATGCTGCTTTACGTACATATAGATGCATAACACAATTTAGATTAAGCAAAATAAAACACTAGGTATTTGCCAAGAGTCAAATATATACGAGCAGTAAGAGCGTAATCGTGCACAGCGAGACTTACTCATGTAGAATTGAAACTCTTATTGCTTTCTTTCGAAATAATTTCATGTGTCCGATCTAATATGCAATATGCCCGGTGTTTTTTTTGCGGATTAATGTTCCGTTTTAGATCCATAATTAACGAATGCCTCAATATTTTCAAAAATTAACACCGGAATAATGTTCACCGACATTTTTTCATACAGATTGGATATAAATATTATAGAGTTTAACAAAAAATACATTAAGCCCTGTTCTCCCGGCACACGTGCTGGACACACAGGTGGTTAGCGTGTGGCTATGATAATAATTAGTGAAAACATCTTTTTGAATGATAAATAATCATATTAAAACGAAAAATCCAATTTTCTATAAAAAAAAAATCACTATCGTTTTATATATAACAAGGTATCCAACTCGAAATCATCCGAAAACGGGGTGCACCGTTTTGAGCAGCCATTACTAAATTAATTTTGCAGCGATTTTCATGACCCGGTCTTATTCAACGCAGAAATGAATTTCCTTTTAGGAAATGTATATATATTGTTATATTTCTACACATGCTGGGTCAAATTTTAAGAAATAAAGCTATACATAATTCGCTTGACCCAGTTGTGATCGATCAGACCGTATTTATGAATGAAATCTCCAGTTGTAAAGACACAACTCCGCATTGGAGCAATGAAATCACTCTTGTGTTTAAAATGTCAGTTGGTTGAAATGTATGTAAACAAAGGTTTGAAAATGCGCTGGACAGTTAGTTTTGATGCATAATGCTACGGCAAGCACGGTAAGAATGTTTTTTTTTCATACGTTTTATTGAATTATGGTATCGAGTTTCGTGAACTTTGCAGGGAAAATGCCCTTTTCCCCGTGAAGATTTCAGTCATGAATACTGTCTGATCGATCACAGCTGGGTCACGCGAGTTGTGTATAGTGTTATTTCTTAAAAGTTGACCCAGTATTTGTAAAAATATTGCAAGACATATACATTTCCAGAAAGGAAATTTATTTGTGCGTTGAATAAGACCAAAATCGTGAAAATCGCTGCACAATTGATGAAGTAATGGCTGTTTAAAACGATGCATCCCGTTTTCGGATGATTTCGAGTTGGATACCTTGTTGAATATATATTTAACTTATTTTTTTTAAGAAAAGTTGATTTTTCGTTATAATATGATTACTTATCATTCCAAAATATGTTTTCACTAATTAGTATTATAGCCACACGCTAACCACCTGTAGCTGGACACTTTTAAAAAACACTATACAAATTCAAGTACTTATGCACTTAATTGATTGTAAACAATGACGGTTGAAATCCGTGCGTGGGAATTTTTCTGGTAACCAAGAGCGACGTCAACGTTCATGACAAACCTGTTTATATGAGATTTATTTATTGATTTTTTCCAATTTGATTGAAAATTATGTTTTATGATATTTTAATACATGTAGATGGAGTAGTTGTTTTTCTCAACGAGGAGTACAATAGTTGTACAGTACTAGACACGAGTACTTGTAACTTTCAGGTTTCTCTTTATACCACAGACATTATATAGTCATAAAATGATAAATATGTGTTTATAGAAATTGTAATTATAGCATGGTAAACAGACTAGAGAAATCTGAAAGTTTCACGCACAGGTCTGTGGCAATGGGGGTTTGGGCTACTTTATAAATATGAGGTCGATGTGCAATGCACATCGGTAGATTACATCTACTGTAATTATTTGGACTAGGGAAGGGCCACAATTCCAACACATCAGCCCCGTTATGTCCTGAATTAAATACATGTATAATTTCTTGAGTGCCAATTGCATCTTACAAATATCAAAAACATTCACGGCAGTCAATTCATTGTGTAAACCTACTGGTCTTCATGGCAATAATGAACGTATTTAGTTTAATGGAGATTATATAACGAAGGGAACTAATTCAGCTTATTCAGTTTACTAGTCAAAATGATTCGGATGTTTTCGCTTTTTTTTTCCGAAAAGTAATTTATTCAACATACGGAAAATAAACGCGCGCCACATGTTGTCATAATTTAGTAACTTGCATTCTGCTTACTGCCTGTTGCTAGCTGCCGTTGTTAATGACGCTTAGTGGCAAAACCGATTATGACTGGTTTCAGGAATAATGAACACACAAACATTGGATAGTCACCAAGCATGTTGAAACAATCATCAAGTATAACCGATAGAGAACAAGCATGTTGGAACTGTCATGAAGCATGTTAGAATAAACATCACGCATAATGTAAATATTCATCATGAATGATGTAATGTTGCAGCAATCATCAAGTATAAACGAATAGACAACAAGCATGTTGGAATTGTCATAAAGCAAATTAGAATAAGCATCAGTCATAATGTAAATATTCACCACGAATGATGTTACTTTTACCTAAATATCCTTCCATAGACATGTGTTGTTACTAAAATAGACATAGTGATTTGAGCATTGGGAGTGACCTAATCATACTGTGCTTTAGCAGTATTACGGAATACCGTTAGTGCCATCGTGGTTACACATTAAAATCCAGAGGGCGAGAACGCGAGAACGCGATAGTACGATGGCGACAATGTGACAATACGATGATGACAGGGTGACAATACGATGGCGACAATGCGATAGTACGATGGCGACAATGCGAGAACGCGATAATACGATGACGACAATCAGACAGTGCGATGACGACAGTGCGACAATACGATGGCGACAGTGAGATAGTACGATGGCGACAATACTACAGTTCGATAGTGCGATAATACGATGACGACAGTGCGAAAATACGATGACGACAGTGCGACAATACGATGGCGATAGCCGACAGTGCGATAGTACGATGGTGCCAATGCGATAACGCGATAGTATGATGGCGGCAATTCGAAAATGCGATGGCGACAGTGCGACAATACGATGGCGACAATGCGATAGAACGATGGCGACATTGCGATGATACCACGGCGAAAGTACGATATGACTATCGCATTGTCGCCCCCGTACTATCGTACTGCCGCCATTGTATTGTCGCACTGTCGCATTGTCGTCATCGTACTAGCGCGTTTTCGCAATCGTACGAACGCATTGTCGCCATCGTATTGTCGCACTGTCGTCATCGTACTTTCGCGTTCTCGCATTCTCGCCCTCTGGATTTTAATGAGTATCCATGGTGGCCCTAACGGTATTTTGTACAGTAAAGTGCGTAAAATCTGGAATAACAATTTATATGCCGAAAACAGATGTTGAAAACCCGACTTTGTTTTATAAGTAGTATTCTTAATATACAATGAGTTTTCCGAGCATTAAATAAACATATTAAAATAAAATTCATGTTCGTATCGGTTGAAGTTCTTGTTAATAGTAGAAGCAAAGAACACAATAAAACGCTAATTGGGCTTACTAATTTGAGGCAAGAAAAAACACATCGCGCTATTATATATAACATATAACGCGCATCCGCAAAGTTCGAGCGCCCGTCTCGGTGCCGTCGTTTCCGGTGAAAGTTTCGCACAGGAGCTACCTAGTTTGGATATGAGACCACGAATCATGGCTTGACTTGATATATCAGTCAGCGTAGAACCTGACCAGACTGCGCGGTTGGACAAGCTAGGATGGACCAACTTTGGCCGCATATGACATAAGACCCATTTTCGCATGACGCGGGTCATCTGACCTTTATAATGTGTATATAGCTTTGAATGGAATTTGCACATAGTTTTTGGCATGGACTTATTGTTATGTTAATGTGTTGCACGCTTTCAAAAGCAGAGGGCATATATAAGATCAATTATACTACGGAGTTCATTTTCTGTTGCAAAATGAAATGCAATAAAGATTGTTACTCAGCGGTGTGTACAGTATGACAGCGTTGTCTGTCTGCGATGCATTTATACTGGTTCTAAGCTGGCATACTCACCAATTGGACTCAACCATCTGCTCGAACAAGAAATGATAAGTTCTACTAGCATAAACCTTTAATTGTAACTCATTTTAAAAATATTCATGTTAATTATATTATTCAATTTATTATTCAAAATTATAATTATTATTTTCTTTATCGTTGTTTTTCGCATTAAGAAACTTATTCGGTTTACAAAACTGAAAAATCCCATTGGAAAAAAATCCCATGGGATTTAAAAATCCCATGGGATTAAAAATCTCATGGGATAAAAAATCCCATGGGATTTAAAATTCCCATGGGATTTTTTTTTTTTAAAACACGACTAAACGCATTAAAATATCGTAGTTGTTCATCATTTCATAAAATATGATGTTTCTGAAAGTTTCATGAATAAATCTCTCAAAATAAGAAAAAATCCCATGGGATTTTTTTTCTCCCATTTAAAAATGGGATTTTTTTATTACTATATATTTATATATATAATTGGCATAAAACCAATATACAGTCCTTAAATAACGTTAAAATACTTGCAAACGCAAATAAAACACGTTTTTTAAAATGTTCAAAATCCCATGGGATTTTTCTCCCATTTGCAAATTATGGGAGAAAAAAAATCCCATGGGAGAAAAAATCCCATGGGAAAATCGAAAATCCCATGGGAAAATGCAAAAATCCCATGGGAACCCCAACTTTGCTTATACATTTCATAGTGAAGAAAACGCGTTTTGTGAGTGAAAATAACCAATTATTAATCAACGATAAGACTTTTATCGCATACTATGTCTCAAAGTAGCAAATCTTTAAGAAAAAGGGTACTTAAGTTTGCGAAATTTCGGTTTCGCAAAGTTTTTCCGGTGGCCGTTAAAAGTTAGCTTAAGTCATAGGTGAAATGCGACTTGTTTTATTGTTCGTAATGGCCTTCGGAATTCTAATCACAATAAGCGAAACTATTCAGTATATCATATCCACCCCTTTTAAAGAAAGTGGAACCCTGATGCGAAAATGTAATGCAAGTGACAGTTACAGATGTTACAACCACCGAATTCTGATGAGCAGCCAGTTCGTCTTCATTCCATGAAATATTGGTAGACTTTTAGGCTCAACTAGTTACGCAGAGAAACACTATGCATACTATTCAATTATGCAACAATACATAGATCTTTAAAATATTGTATGCGTTCAATTAACATGCTTTCTCGCGTCTAGTGTAAGAAGGAAATAATACAATTTCACCTTCAGTGTCTATACCGTCATAAAAACATCATACACGGAGATGATTGTAATGCGTTTAAAGATATAAAGCCTTTGACTAATTGATTATGTTTTCTGGGTAGATATATTATCAGTGTATTTGTGGGAAAACATACGGGGATCGAATCTGCGACGCCAAGGTCGCTAAGCGGACAACATATACACGACGCTTGCGGATATCTTGATTTGGGTGTAATTATTATTAATATTACATCAGAGGAAAATTATGTTCATGGTATTCTATTAATATGTCATTCAGTCATATTTTTTTTTTATTAAAACGTCATGCTTTAATATTTTATACGATTCGGTTAAGCATAAATGCGTGCTATGAAAGTTCGGCTTAATAAGTTACAACTGGAAAGCATAAGAGCTATATACATTTTACGATTGCATTTCATATTACTATAATTTTGGAATACTTTCCGGAATTTGAATCGATGTATATTTACGTCTTGACGTTGAATAAATAGTGAAGTAAACATAGTATTGCGCCTAAGTTTCGACATTTCCGAAACAACTTTCTGGTAACAAGAGATATTCAGCTTCCTTGAAGTTTCTGGGTGAGATATTTTAGTACGTAGATCATACAAGTTGTATGTTTTGTACGTTAAAAGTAAGATTATAAAAAACAGAAGTTAAAAGCTTTAAACATTTAATTTCTTTTATCAAGGTCAAGAAGTCTTAGAGTAAGAAAACACCCATTGACAGCTTAACACGCGAATGTTTCTGTGAACTGTCTTCATGTTTAAATTTAAAGTAATCCTAGCACAATTTTGGTCATGCAACGTAGAGCGCAATAATGCTTATCCGAATCGTTTTTATTGTTTAACCCATTTATGCCTAGTGCACTATCCCATCCTTCTATATTTTATCCATTTATTTCCAAAATTAGGAATGTCTATATTTGTATTACTATATTTATAATATTTCTTACAGAAATTCCTTTAAGCACCATGCGGCGACTCATGCCTTTTCTTCTAGCGGCTTCTCATGCCTTTTTTTCTAGACGCTAGGCATAAATGGGTAAAACATGAGATTTTGATCCGAACAAAATATGACTTAACGAAAGAGTAATATAGTACCATGAAATTACTTTAGCAATACGCTTTACACAACACGCAATTTACCCGGATGCGTCGTGTATATGGTGTGCGCTTAACAAATAGAAGGTCGCAGATTCGATACCCATAAGTTTTCCCACAAATACAACAATATTAATTTCTACCCAGGAAACAATTCAATAAGCCGAAAGCTAAATGGTTTTAACTTACTACAATCTACTCCGTGTATGTTGTTCTTTTGAAAGATTTGTCACTAAAGGTGGACCTGTATTATCATCTTCTTACACTAAACGCTAGAATGCATGTCGGTTGAACGCATAACGTATGCTTTGTTGCGTAATTGACAGCTATTCATAGTGTTTCACTGCGTTACCTGTTCATCCTAAAACATGTACCAATATATCTTGGAATAAATACGCATTTTACTGTAAATCAAACTTCGGTGGCGGTAACATCTGTAACTGTCACTTGCTCGGAAGTTTTGCACTAGGGTTTCATGTTTTGTCAAACGATTTGAAATGAAATACTGCATATTTTGTCGCATATTGTGATGGGCATTAAGAAAGCTTATACGAACAATGAAACAAATCGCCTTCCACTTATGGTGTAAGCAACCTTTTTGCACCGAATAATTGCTGCATTTCGCAATTTAGTGCAAGACCTGAACACAACATTAACATAACACAAATGTATTAACCATCGGCGGTATAAACACTTTAATATAAAGCCAATATCGTTCGACCACGTCTTATTGAGATGCGTTGGAAGTGCGCAGACACGACTGTTATTCCATTTCGCTGCAAATCATTATTTATCTGCAAACTTTCTGCAAAATATTTGTTAATACTGATTTGAATATTTCTGATTAAAACAATATATAGTGTAGTGTCTGAAAACAAAGTTACACGTCAGCAATTGACGCATGAATTCATCCATATGGTAGTTTATCATGTAGTACAAAATGCTTAACTTATCGTATAAACACTTTACCAATAATTTAGTGTGCAAGAATCAAATAATAAACGCACTATATGTTATTTTGTTTTAATATTGTATATTCACAGCCCAATGAAATTCACTGAAACTCTGATCGTTCGAAATAAAGAAATTGCAATCTATTCAAATAATTGATGGATGAACCAACAATCACTTTGTCATTTTACAGTCTCACGCATTGGTAACATGAAACTGCGAGTCTTCAAACACAGATGCGCCAAAGATGTTGAAGTACATGGCAATGTATGGTGATAAACCATTTAACAACATGTATTTGTAAGTAACCCCGAAAGTAGGACACTCTCATCAAAATGTCAAAACAAAATCAGGTGCATACAAAGTGATAAAATCTTTGGAACAATCATAGAATCAATTATTTATGTATCAATTGCCGTTCAATGCATGTATGAGCAAAGAAGTATACTACAACGCAATATTGCTGTTTTTACGGAACACTATCGCAAAAATATAAACTTATTATCGATCAAACACAAATCATGCTCGTTTTGTACTAAATATATAAATGGTATTTTTGAGGTTCGGTGGAATATCGATTTTAATTCACCAGTGATCATAGAAAATACTTTTTTCGCGAGTGGCTACGCCACGAGTGAAAACTATAATTTCTATGACCACTTGTGAATTAAAATCGATATTCCACGAATCCAACACGTTTTCTTTTTATAGTATACTTTTGTCACCTTTTATGTACACTGTAAAATAATTTAACTTGAAAATTTATGGAATAATGACGTCATTCCGTCGAAAAAAATATGTCATTTCACTGAAAAAGCGTGAACATTATCGATAATTGTCACTGTTATTTTTCACTCTAGAGTTATCAGTTTTAATTTACTGACATTTCTCTATAAACAACCCAAAAGCATAAGAATGGGGAATAAAGAACGACGATTCAGCGACACAGAGATCATCCGCCAGTTAGGTATGTTGTTTGCTGCTGGGAGTACTTATTCGATGGGGATGGGGGTCCATTGTTCACATTTTCCACCGAACTTTTCTTCTGACTGCCTCGACGGTGAACTTCTTCTCCTTCGTCTAGAGTGCTCTGGAGCACAGGCTTGCACAGCGCCTCATGCTTGGCGAATGCTTATTATTGTGTATTTACATCGTAAAATCCATTTCTAAATAAAAATGTACTGGCGGGAGAGTTATGAGAGATTACATAACCCATGAAGATCTATAATCGTATAATCGTACATCGAAATAACATATCGACTTATATATTATTAATATTCAGTTATAGAAGTGCACATACAGACGAGTACAACGGATTGGAAGAAAATTCAACACTTTATTAAGTACGATTTTTTCTCACCTGCTGTCTTGCAGCATCGTTAACACAAATCCTATTGAAGTCAATACTATACCTTTATCCTGCATATGCACTTAAAATTTTACATTACTTCTGTTGACATGCTGTATTAACTGTACATATAATAAGATCATTATAATCCTGCTAGTTTATTCATATGATGATAATTAACCTTTTCACATTTCATGATAAAACCAAAAAAAATCTCAATTTAATATATTAGCATTTTGTAAAGCCGTTCTGGCTTTATGTTAACACAGCGGAAATACAGCGTTGCGTGCAATGCACATAAGTTGCGACAGATGCCTTTGTATTAGTTTAAGCATTAGTTTTTATGAATGATGGTAATACGTTTGTGCGAATGAAAAAAAGAAACTTCTTTCTTTTAAACAAAGGTTTGCACAGTTGATCCCTGCCTTGTATTTCGTAATTAAAAAAAAAATCAACATAATACTGAAAACGTTTGAATTACCTCACCCATTTAAGATGTATACAGAATAAACGGACCATTATTAATTAATATACTTGAATATTTTTGGTACCAATTATTGAAAGTGTTTTAAAAATTGCATCAGGCTCTATCGATGTATTGCCAATACGAATCTAAATCCAGTCGTTTTAGGAGTGTTATTCCAGGGGTCGTATTTGGATGTCATAATCGTTTTGAAAGCAAAACTAAAAAAAACACAACATATAATTAGCTATTCAATTCCATAATTACTCATTCCTCAGACTTTATTAAACACACGTAAATCCGTAATGATTCCTGATGTCGAATTCACCGAACATAGAGATAATCTGCCCAAGTATGCGATAAAAAACACACGCACACCATGAACATATATGAACTGGGGCTAACGCAAGTAAAATTTTAACCGAAATATCAATGACATTCCGATTAATTGTTGTATCCATATTTCTCTGAAAATACTATTTAATACAACAACATTAAAATTAATACGTTTATTTGCACACTGCACAACAATACTACTTCATTTAAGTAGACAGTTTAGTTCTCCAGACTAGGGGTACCCGTAGACCCAGGACGATTTCTAGATGCTTAACTATCTCTACCATCAATTAAAGAGAAAAGTAATATTTTCGACATAGACCTTTGGTGTGAAACTCTTTCCTTCACACATAGAATACTGATTATAGGGCAGAGTCACTCACAAAAAAAGTGTTGTAAGCGTGTGAATTTTTGTAATAATGAAAGGAGGCCAAAAAGCAGTGTTTACCTATAAATATATTAAACAAGGTTTTAATGCAAACACTACAAATACGTAACACCTTCTATTAAATGTGATAGACTGTAAATGAAAAACACAATGATCCATATTATGGATTGACTAACATTGACTAACAGTTAAATTGTTATACTGTCGCGTCAAAAGTTACGGGCGAGGCAAAGAGAGCAATTTTGATTTAACACATGACTGTCTTGTTACGATAAAAAATTAACTGCCTACGCAACGAAATCATTCTTGACAGCAGTCTCAATACATTTCATTAGCTTAAGAATAACTTGATTATGTTTATGAAGAAATGCCATATTATGTATACTGAAACAATTTTAAAGCAAGTAAATGTTATTAATTTTCACCAAAGGGAACACTGTACATGGCAATTTTATGAGACCACGTAACAAGTATCGATTTTATTTATGTAATAAACTGTGTTAACATAGCATAATCATAATTCAGGGCGCCAGTATACATGTAAAAGAAAATATACTAACTTGATATTTAATTAAAGTGATCTTTTCACGGTTTGGTAAATTGACAAAATTGAAAAAAGTTGTTTCAGATTCGCATATTTTCGTTTTAGTTATGATATTTGTGAGGAAACAGTATAACTGAACATTAACCATGGTCTAATACAGCCAATATATGCATCTTTTGACGATTTAAAAACCTAAAAATTATAAAGCGTTGCAACGCAAAACGATTGAATAATTTGGAGAGTTCTGTTGTTGTCGTTAAATTTTGTGAAACTACGAAGATTACTCATATAATGCATAAAATAATTTAGTCAAGTATGCTTGGAAGAATAGCCGAGAGGGCTAATGCGTTTTTACTCCAGGTTACTCCAGGACTCCGGGGGGTCAGTGGTTCGAGTGTTTTCTTTTTTAAATTTTATTCTTGATTTTTTACAGGAGCTTTTAAGATCCAATGTTTACATTTATCAATATAAAGCATTTAATGACTTATTTCAAAACATGCCAAAAACTGTGAAAAGGCCCCTTTAAGGTACATTCCTCATTTTAATATATCATCGAAGTCACATATTACAATCGTTTGGCCCTGGTTCTACTGGTCCACATAGTTTACACTATTTAATTGTCTACTAAGATGAAATAATATTGTTTTGCAGTATGCACATAAAATGATAATTTTTTTTATTCCGCGATCAGTTTGATAAATTATATTCATGATATACATAAGATTTTAAAACAAGCATAGAGGTAAAGAAAAAATACATTATTGTATCCAAATATGTTAAACATAGGTATTTCATTAATATATGGACGACAAATGTCAAATTGTTAATAACAAAAATCACCGGTAACTTTATCTTACCATAAGGTATTTGGTCCATTCAGGATAAAGGTACTTAAAGAAGGCTACATTGATTGATTTTAATATAGGCATATTTGAATCTTACATTCGACACGATTTATATTGGAGTTTGCGTTAAAAATGTGTGCTTTTTTAATGTAATTGTTCACAATTTTAAATTCGCACACATATTAAATTTATGATTCTAAATACTATCGAATTCATTTTGTAAGCGAATCATTTACATTTTATCTAAGTATTCATGCTGGTATTTCTACAATGTTTCAGGAAGCTTCCCAACAGGATACAAGGCCCTTTGGTGTTAACATTTCCAAATATGTTGGCGTATACTTGTGGTAACAACAGCGTACATTAAATACGCCAGAAAACAGTTTGGTTAGTGCTGGAAACTTATACACACTTATTGTTATTAGGAGATTCATACATATCATTCTTGCGCCAATTTTATACAAACAAAAACCTAACGTTCGCTGAATTATATGTCATTGTTATGATGACACAACATCAAATAATATATCACAGTTGTATGCGTATTTCATGTAACAATTTAAACGACTTGTGACCATGACGTACAGTCAAAATTTCTTCGAGTTTTTCGATTGTTTGCTTTATTATATTGGTTTAATATTATTTTATAAAACCCCGAGACTAAACCGGGCAATTAACAAAACAGAAAGCACAAATAAACACTCATAGTAACACGGACAATGTTCATTAACTAACCGATTTTAGCTATGCCGCGTCCGTTTAACAATAACGATTACGTCAATGAGCTAAACACATTCGGGCTTTAGTTTATTAATTCGACTTCCAACACGCCAACAAAAAACAACGATGCATAATTCCATCTAAAACGGAAAAAAGAGGTCGATATGATAATCATAATGTAATATGACTTTGATATCTTAACTGATATTTCACGCATTAGTTTATATTAAATAAAACCTATTAAATATTAAGGACACTTTCAAATATGCTATTGCTAAGATTCTCATTATTTACCTCGCCTTTATATGCTTTGAAATTAAGACTAAACACTATTGTAAGGGTAAGTTGTTATTATGAATAATAAGTTGAAAACATTCTTAACGCATACGTGTGTAACAATATAAAATTAGTCATTAAGTAAAGTCAGTCTGTAGCTCGCTTACATATTTATTATCTCTAACACGCACCAAACGCAATATATAGCGACGCTTGACAAATGCCATCAACTGACTCACGTGCCGAGGTCATATGTAACTGCTTACACGAATATACTAATCATAACTGACATTTCAAAGCCAATGTTGAACTTCCCTGTGTTGTTTTTGTTTTTGTGTTTTTCTTTTTGTTTTACATTTACTCTCTGTATTTTAGTATGTCTTTGAAAAATTGTTTGCATCAGCCGTTTTGTTTGAAAGTTATGACTATAAAACCGTTTCAAATTATTGTTTGACTCGTCCGTTTTGTAAATAGGATGATTCATACAATATTGGACTAGCTATATCAATTTAGAGTGCTGTAATATGTTTTTATACTATATTTTGTTCTAGCGTGTTGTGGTTAGGCAAATTTTTCATCTTGTTCTGGCGTGTTGTAGTAAGTATGTTTAACATATTGTTCTAGCGTGTCGTGGTTCTAGGTATTTTCTGTTCAAGCGTGTTGTGGTAAGTATGTATATCATATCGTTCTAGCGTGTTGTCGCTAGTGTTGTCGTTCTGGTGTCTCGGTCAAATGTTAGTCAAAAAGTATAAATAATAATTTATTGTAAAGGTTCAGATTACAATACAATCAATAAACATAATGGTACCTTTCGTTGCAAATATTAGCTTCTTGCTTCCGTGGTAGTGTCAGGTCGCTTATCATTACTATAAGCCATTTAACCTACTCGATAAATTCAACGCGTAATCAAATCATTAGATGATAACTGTTGTTGCTGTATAGATTGGTGGTTTAAAACAACTTCTTTATAATGGTAACACGTATGAGATACGTTACAGATTCTTGGCTAACTGTGAGGATCAACGTTTCTTTTTAACGCGATGACGCCCGCTTAAACCATTTGCATATTTTTGGCACTTGCCAATCAAAAATAAACAATCGGAGGTTTGCAAGAATTTCTGTCCTGAAATTGTTTCCGGAAGTTTATTATCCTATATAAAATCATCTTTTACATATATTATTATGCTAATAAAATAGCATGCACATTATAAAGATATAACGCCTGTTATCATGTTCTTGCAAATAACAAATAATACATACGAAATGCTCAATTGAAATAAGATTAAAACGAACTGACCTGTCACACTTACCTTTATGTACAGTTTTTCCGCAATAATTATGGTTCATAGCCGTAATTGCCATATTTGCCTTTGCCTCCCCCTCCGATGAGTCCGCCTAACCATCCGCCACCATAGTTGTCATAGTCGCCATAGTTGTCATAGTCGCCATATTTTCCTGGATACCCGCCATAGTTTCCCCCGTATCCATAGTTTCCGGGATAGCCATAGTTTTTTCCGCCATATCCGTAATCATAGAATCGAGCGTTTGCTACCGGAGCACTCGCAAGAAGCACTGAGGCCGTCACTAACAAACACATCAGCTGGTGGGAGTTCATCTTGTATAATCTTTACTGTAATAAAAACAAGAAAACACTATACGGAATAAAAATTGTGTTTAAAGCATATACAGTTATGAACTATAGATCTTAAATTAATATTTAAGAACATGGTGTGAGGAAAATAATACTTATACAAAATATTCTTATATGAAATGAATTAAACGTATTTGAGTGTCAATAATTAGGTAGGGAACATACATGAAATGCTTTATATGTAATAAAAGAATGATTTTTAAAGAATCCAACTTTTAAGGCGCATTTATGGAATTATAAACTTAGAACTAATACTTAAATTATGTAGAAATGTGCGGACAACATTAATTAACAATAAAACACAGTAAACGTTTACAAGTGGTGCACGGTCATCGGCGTCCGATCGTCAAAAGATCGTCAAAAATGAAAAACCTTCTCTGATAAAGAAAACGGAATGCGATAATGTTTAAGTATATTACTTGAATTCCCATAAATCTAAGCTTCACCATTCCAGATTATTGGCTTACGTGATTCATACTGATTGAGTATTGTTAATAATGTTGAAAAACAAAATAATTAATACATTTAATACATGATAATATGTTTCCAAAGAATAAACATATTTAAGTCTAACTACATGGTTATTTAAAATGCTTTATTGTGTTAATTCATTACTTCACGGAGATATTGTGTTAAATTTTACAAGAGTATAGTCATTGTCAACGAGGCTGATACAAATCTTTTTTATGGAGACTATTTCAATAGCTATTTTGTTGCAGCGATTGTTTAAAGTCAACAAATTCAGCTGATAAAAGTTAAATTAGCCATGGCGTACTCTATTGATTCATATTTAAGAAGCATGTAATGTTTATCTTCCTAAACATAAAAGTCAACACCACATTAAAGATCAGACAAGATTGTTCGTGTCATACCTTATTTGATAAAACACATTTGGATAACCATTGGCGTGGTTGCGTGGGATTTCCAAACCCTCCAACCTCGCCAATCTCCACACAGAGTTGTCGTTCCTTGCACTCACATACAATCTCTGCCAACACAAGAAAATCCTACCAGATTGGGTAGGATGTTGTTTTTTTGTTTAAGTATTATATCATAAAAAATAGTATCATTTTCTTTTTTTATTTTGAATATAGTGTATTAGTTTAGGTCCATAATAAAACAATAATTACCTAAATTAAAAAAGTAAAAATAACGACGACAATTTTTCAATTTTTTAAGTGTTTGTAAACATGGTGTTAGTAAACTCGGAAATAACGAAAGCTTATTTTAAATTTGACCAAAAGCGAATCAGATTGAGTGTTAGGAACATTTTTTATCAGGCAAATACATAATTGCCAACCTTCCTGTAGGTTATGGGAGGATTATGATATCACATATTGACAAAGTTGTTTAACTTAAAGAGGATACACTGCAAACAGCGATAATATTATTATTAGTCATATCTCCATTAACAATCACTCAAATGGAAACTCTAAAAAGCATGATGTTCAGGCCTGTAGTCTTTCTTCCCATGAATGTTATGACTGATGGTGAAATAGAGGTAAGAAATAAATCTCACTTCATAAGTATTTACCCTATACCGTTGATTATCATTTTTGAGACTTCTTTCCTGTAAACACTATCACATTAGGTAATAAAAATCTGCAGTTATTGGTGCGACGCAAGCCTTTTTCGCCCCAAATTTATGCCACGGGCCTGAATATGGTCACCATTCCAAATGCAAAACATGTTGTTTTTTAATCAATCATTTTTTTATAACTTGAAACAATTTGCTTGCATAAACTTGATAAAGATATTTATAATTCTCTCAAATATAAATTAATATACAGACTGTAAATTCGAATCATATAACAGTGAGTTTTAGTTTTTTTCTTGTTGTAGACATTGTTTGGATGTTAGATTAATAAAATTAAAACTAAAAGAATCTTTGTTGTATTTATGGCATAGTACCTTTATAATATTTATGTAGAAATTGCAAATATCCCATGTTTTTAGTCATTTACCTTGTCATTTTCCTTGTTCAACAGACCGACTGACTGACACTTCAATCGGTTACATGCTGATGATTCACCTTGGTATTGCAAATCTTAATTGAAAATTGTAGCAATACCATGCAGTAGCAAAAATAGCCATCTGCTTGTAAATAACCAATTTTGGATGATTGTGAAAATCTCTTAAATTTACTCTAATTGTCAAACTTTTGAGTGGGGATATTTCAAAACTGCATGTATTTTGTTTTCTGAAATCAAAATAGTTGGTTCCAACTTCATATTTCGTAGCACCAACACAGAATTCATATGACATTACTTTTAATTGGGGTTTTTACAACTTTTTAGTAGATCCATCAATAATAGGTTAGTACATGTAACTGTAACTAGACTAAAATCATGGTATGACATATTTCAAATTTCTTTTCATACTTCTTGAATAAATGACATATATTTATATAGCATATATAGACTTTGCTTTACTGAAATATGCCATGGTATTAATTGCATATTATTATTTAATAATATATATATAATCAATAATTATACCAGTAAAAGTAGTACCATATAACTCCCACTCTGAGATGACCCAGTGAAATACTGGTAATCATTCACATATTACTTGCAGGTAAGACATTTATTTTGTATATATATATATATATAGTTATACAGCTGAGGAGACAGATATGGTTTACAATATTGCAGAAGGGTGATTTGTAATTATTTTTGCACATCCGGAGGCACTTCTTAAGACAGTCAGTGAAAACTACTTGCTGAGCAAAAGACAATTCATTGATCCTGTAAAAGGGGTAGTGATCGATGAATGTCACATTGTAAAAGAATGGTAAGAGAGTGAAGTAGAGACTATAGGTACCATAGAACAGTCAGGCATATACAATGATTTTTTTCTTCTTTATTAAGTACCTTTATAATATACTTTCCCAATTGAGGAAAAACTACAAAATTCCCAAATGCCTTCTGGAAAATTCCCCAAAGGAAGAACAATTTTATCATTTTTGTTCGAAAAGTCCATCATCTGAAAGTTAACAAAACAAAATGAGCACAGAAACATTTCAAGCCAAAATGCATGTAAATGAATTTTTCAATTTATTGGTGCAATTTTTACCATGCAATTATAAAAGCCCCATAGCCCCCAGTCGGTAGATTTTACAACGCAAGTTTTCCCAATTTGAGGGGTTTTCACAATAGTTTTTCCCTATTTATACGATTCAGGTACTTTTTCCAATTGGACAAAACAAATAGCTGATATATCCTCCAAATTTTCATATAAAATTTATAAGTCTCTGTAGTTCAAGGGAAGAACACTTCCCCTGCTCTGTGGAAAGATATCTGGGTTCAACCACCAGCAAAGGCCATAATTTTAACATGGGTAATTTAGAGGATAAAATGCTTTTGCATGGCATTTGTTTTACTATCGGTATATGTTGATCAGTATTGGTAATTAATTCCAAGAATGATACTTAATGGTATTTATTTGCCTTTCATAATTGATGTTCAATAACCATTTTAAGGGCAAAATATTAACTGTTTTGATGAAGGTATTTTAATTATATATTTACACCATTTAAAATGGTTTCTGTCAACTGCATGTACAAGTTTAGTGCATGAGCAGTTTAGTGCTGGTACAAATCACAGAAGAAGTGGACTAACATTTATGGATTGTTGTAAAAACTTTACTGATTCATTTCTGTTTGTTTTCAATCTCAGCATAATCTTAATTAATATATGAAATTATGTTTATCATATTTTCTCTCATTTTAAAAGCACATTGGACCGTTATTCCAACGTTGTTGTTTTTATAAAAAAAAATGAAAAATAATTATGGACTAAAATTAATTCTACTGGCACAAGAGTTAATAATAGTGATGTTTGATTTGCTCACCTGGATTTCCTGTTATTTGTCTGTGACCATGTGCCCTATATTAAAAGTCAAGCTGTGTTTTTATATATTCAAAGGAAATAGTTTAATTCTATTTAAGGTATTTAAATAAAATACTTTGTAAATTGTTATCAAAATGTAAAAGATAACTTTAGTATAGAGTAATAATAGTGTTACTTCTGTTTTTAAATCTTTTCTTATTATGGTAGAGGAATTCTGGACAGCCTTTTAAAAACTGAAGACCCTTCTTGCATGTTTAATGATGTCCCATTCGTGGCATTACGTGATACATTAACAACCAGTCTGATGAAGGAGCTGCCAAACATTTTGGGGCTCAGCAACCCTATTACAGTTCAAGAAAGCCCTGACCGTACACATATATACCTTAAAACAAATTCACAACTCGAAAAAATCTAGTGACACTTATGAAATTTATGAAAAAAAAATCAAAAAAGAATATGATGACCTCAAAAAAGTCTCCAATAATTATCCAGTTACCTTCCTGTTCATGCATTTGTACTATATAAGCCAGGCAGCAGCATATGCGAAGCATTTGTTTGGATATGAGGATAAAACATCTTGTATGCAGTGGTGTTTTCAAGACAAGATAATGTTGTTTTTAATACAACAGTTGAAAGACTACAACTTGAAAACCCCTAAATCAGACTTGCTCTCACATTGATATTGCAGGGTTAATAAATAAGACGTGTGTTATATATGTATATATTTTTTAAACATGTTGTACTGTCAACTACACAAACAACTCAAGACAAATTTAACGTTAGACAAATTGACTCTTAAATATGTTTGCCCTACATTTGTATCAGTATTGTTTTATTCTGAAAAACGTTTCAAACAATTATATTTATGCTGCTGTTATTTAATCACTTATCGGTATTGTTGTTCTATTGTCTGTTTAAAGGGGCCTTTTCACAGATTTTGGCATTTTTTAACTTATTCATTAAATGCTTTATATTGATAATTGTAAACATTGGATCGTAAAAGCTCCAGTAAAAAATCAAGAATAAAATTAAAAAAAGGAAAAGAACATTGCCCGAAGCAGGTTTCGAACCAGTGACCCCTGGAGTCCTGCCAGAGTCCTGAAGTAAAAACGCTCTAGCTGACTGAGCTATTCCGCTGAGTACACATACGTGACGTATTTTATACCTTATATAAGCAATCTTCGTAGTTTCACAAAATTTAACGACAAAAAAAAAACTCTCCAAATTATTCAATCGTTTCGCGTTGCAACGCTTTATAATTTTTAGGTTTTAAAATCGTCAAAAGATGCATATAATGTCTATATTAGACCATGGTAAATGTTCAGTATTACTGTTTCCTCACAAATATAATAACTAAAACGAAAATTTGCGAATCTGAAACAACTTTTTTCAATTTTGTCAATTTACCAAAGCGTGAAAAGATCCCTTTAAATCTTAAATGGAGAACCAATCAACTGATTTGAAAAATGTGAAGACTACATTAACATCTTGACACATTTTGAAATGAACATCTTAAATTCATGATGTAAATAATGAAAAATGTATTTTTCCCAATATCAAATGGAATGCAGACTGAATGTTGTATGAAGAATTGTAAAAACTCGAGCAGATATATCACCAGTTATCCACATACAAAATATATGCCATTCCATTAAAATGTATTCAACATGATTGGTGTTTTTTCTTCTTTTGTTTTTGCTTGAAATGCGATAAATGAGATATCCATAAGAAAATGTTTATAAGCTCTCGGTTTCAAATCATTGAGTCTACTTGCCTGAGGCTTAAAATGGTAGGGCACATTTAGTATGGAAGTCCATCTCCATGTATCACACCTCTAGTCGTCATTCCCAGATGATTCATGGTAAGAACCGATAGTATGTCCATAATACAGTCTTTCTACTACTTGCTTGATCCTGAACTTAAAATCAACAGAGTTGAACACAGGAGATTTGGCATGCCTTGGCACAATCGTCCAATCGTTTAATAAAACAAAAATGGTCGCAAGTCCCTCAAAGAATTGGATATCACATCACTGTTTGTAATTTAGCTGGAGTTTGATGCCTACTTGAAACATTTCTAACTGCTGTGGAAATCCATCAACTGCTCCTTCACCATCTGTTTACCTGCAAAGGACAGGAATCGTGATGCGCTTTAAAGGAGCACTTACACTTTCCATTGACATCTCTCCTTTGCAACTTGCACTTGTAATGGTAGAGGGTTTCAGATTGTCTCAAGAGTTTTGGAGTTTAGCATCTCTTTAATGCATTTCTGAAACGAAAGACAATGTAACATAGTTTATACTTGAATTACCAGTCAATAATTGTATAAACTAATTCCACATATTTAAAATATTAATGAAAATTCTCTGAACATTTATTGTAGAAAGCATTTTTCTAGTATCAACTAGCAGTATTGAAAAAAAAGAATAATCAAGAACTATCCTCAACTAAGAGTATGCTCCACTTCTCTCAGTGTTGGATATCGTAGTAAAGACATTTTCTAGACTTGTAAACAAAACAACCAAACAATAAGATAAAGTAAACAAGAGATGTGTTTGTAATAAACACAATGCCTCTATTGCGCCGCTTTGAAGCAATATATTTGACATTGAAGGATGACCTTGACCTGTCACTACTCAAAATGTGCAGCTTCATGAGATACCCATGCATGCTAAGTATTAAGTTGCTATCTTCAATATTGCAAACGTTATTGCAAAATCTTAACCAAGGTTAAATTTTGGGTCACACACAATGAACGAATGAATGACAGACAGACAGACAGGCCAAAAAAATATATCCCCGATCTTTCGATTCGGGGGCATAAAAAGGGTGCACAACTAAGCAAATATTAAACGAAGAGTTTACTGTCCTAGTGAAATGGGTCCTCCTTGTACTAGTATTTGAATCATGTACACTATATGTGGACCAACTATTTCAGAATGGTTCCGAGAAACAATGGGCCATGATTGCTCTATATCGCTCACCAAACACATGTTATTCTTCAGGTTAAAAAATCAAAAGTGGTTTTATATATTATAATTCAGCTTGGGTTGCCTTGGCAATCAGAGTTATGCATGGAATGCAATCCTTCACAAAACTTTGAAGGAGCTTTATTAAAGCAACATTCCTCTTAAGTTAAAGCAAGGTTTGGCCAGCAGTTAGCGGGATAGTGTTGAAGTGAAAACGTTGAAGTGAAAATATTAATCATGGTGATCACGACCTACACATTTTGATCAAGATAGCTCACCATGACACGAGGCCTTTGTAGTCAGATAAGCTGAAAGATTTACCAGCAACAATGGTTGATTAGTACCTCCAAGAAGTCCTGCTTGATGTGCCACAGCTCTATTATAAAAGGGTGAAGATGTTCAAACCGCTTTTCTGGTGTAGTTGCCAAGGAACGAATGTGTTTTGCTTCCTCTATACGCACACTAGTTAGTTGATCACCACCACCAGGCACTTTATATGATCTAAGAAGGCTAATGGAGCCTGTTTAAAGGAAAGCTTGTGATACTTGACCCTGAATTTTATTTTTGTCAACATGTCAATATTTTTTAATTATCATGAATTGTAATGTAAAATGTTTTAAATTACTAATTTCCCTGAAAAAAACTAATTGAAATTGAGTTTTTAAAATTAAAATCAAAACTTACTGATGCAAACCCGAATATCACCTTACAAATATATTATTAATAATATGCTGATTTTATTAATTGTCTGTCGTTTACTTCTTTACTGACATTTGCAGTAAACAAGAATCTATCAAAGTTGGAATAATACCTGTAATACCAGTTTTCACAAAGGACACAATTCTCTGGCACTTTCTTTTTCAGCGTACACATTGTTTGCCGTTGATATAGTAAGACGCCATTTTTGTATCACATGGCTCGGCTATCATCACGTGGCTGTTTATGAAGGCATGAATTTGATTCAGCTATGCTGGTTCCCGTCAAATCTCTGCGCTGAGGCTGAAACACGGCTTTTCTAACATATGTCGCCGTTTCTATCGTTCAGGCGTGTATATGTTTAATGAGTCTTCGTGGTGGCAATTTTAAACTCGACCACAGGCCTTTTCTGTATGGAAGAATTCAGTCATCATAGTTTTGTGCACGAGTTCGAAGTCGAGAAATGTCGTGTTTTTTATGTTAACGCAAGTAGAATGAACGCCAATTAAGATTCATATCAGTTATGGGTTTTGATACCTTCTTGGGTTAAAATGATTAAAAAGGAAATACATAATATATGGGACTCAGTTTGATTAAAAAGTGCGCATCAATGCAAAAAGCTTTAAAATGTTCGTTCCAGAATAAGTTTAAGATAAATATATAATGGATTGCACACATCTAATGCAACATCAACAGTAAATAAATATTAGACGCATTCGGCCAATTGTTAGTCAACAAGTAAAAATAATAATTGTTTGTAGAAATTAATATCACAATACTAAATAAACAACATCGTTCAGATTCGTTGCAAATATTCGCATCTTAATCCCATGGTAGTTCCATGTCGCTGGTCGTTACCATAAATCATTTAACCTCATCGATCAATTCAATACGTAGCCAAATATTGACGAGGTTCATAAGGTGATAACTTTTGCTGCATAGATTAGTGGTTTAAAACAACTTCTTTATAATGGAAAAAGATATGTACCCTTGTGAGTTGTGTGATAAATTATTGGTTAACTGTGAGGTTGAACGTGTCTTTTAAACGCGATGACGCCTGCTTAAACCATATGCATATTTTTGTCACTTGTCCTTAAAAAAGACTATCGGAGGTTTGCAAGAATATCTGTCCTGAAAGTGTTTTCAAAACTTAATTATCCTATAAGAAATTATTTTTTTTTCAGATATTAGTATGGTTATAAAACAACATGCACAATATAAAGATATAACGCATGTTATGATGTTTTTGCACAAAAAAAATCATATATACGATATGCTCAATTCATATTCAGAGCATTCTAGCATACTAGCCTAAAAGCATTGTCAGTGTTTGTTCCTCTGTTTTTGTTCGCTGTTTAATTAATTGAGTAAATATTTTATTTCAATGAACTTAAGAAAACAAAACATACCAAGTCGGTTTGCGATTTTCATTTATGTATTGCTGTGCACAACTTTATTTGAATGTAAATTACAAGGAAACGGTCGTTGTACATGTGTATAAGTATGGTCTTGTTAGTTGCGTTTTTCTGAAACAGAAGTGACAAGTTTTAGCATAATGAAAAGATTATAAATCTTCGTTAATATAATACGCTGATTTGGAATGCATGCGAACAGACTCGAAGGAATCTTCATGTGTCGAAGCAAAGGACACCTAAGATAAATCGAAATTAACATTGTTCCCACGTTGCATCTTTAGCATAGGCATACCAACAACGATTCTTCAAACCGCATGCACTCAAAGTGATATTGTGTTGATATCGATCACATTGCATATCAGACATGTTGGACATCGTAAATTTCGTTCAAGATTTTAAATATGTTTGCGTTGTGGTATTTGTTTCGTTTAGGCTGTGTTTTACAACAACACGTGTTATACCAAACAAAATCATTCACTTATTCTCTCTAAGCTTAGTAAAAAGAACTGAAGGCATCAAACTAACCTTTAAGTACAGTTGTACCGCAATAATTATCTGCCATAGCCATATTTGCCTTTGCCACCCCTTCCGTGGTGTTTACCGTGATAGCCATAGTTTCCCCCGTATCCAGAGTTTCCGGGGTAGCCGTAGTGTTTTCCGCCATATCCGTAATCATAGTTTTGGGCGTTCGCTACCGGAGCACTCGCTAGAAGCACTACGGCCGTCACTAACAAACACATCAGATGTAGGGTTTTCATATTGTATGATTGTTACTGGAAAACAACAAGCAAACAGTTTACTGAATAAAATAGTGTTTAAACCGCATATAGTGATGCACAACATATATTAAAGTAATATTATACGACATGGTGTGAGGAAAATAATACTAATACAAAATATTCTTATGTGAAATTAATTAAACATGTTTGTGTGTCAATAATTTGGGAGCAAACATAAATGTAATGCTTTATATTTAATTAAAACCTGACTTTTAAGGAATCGATGAATGAAGGCGCATTTATGGAATTATAAACTTAGAAATAATACTAAGATAATGTAGGAATTTGCGGACAACGGTAGTAAAAAAAATAAAACACCATAATAAAAGAAACGTTTAATGGTGGTTCACGGTCATCGGCGTCCGATCGTCAAAAACTCGTCAAAAATTAAAGACCTTATCTGACAACGAACGGAATGCGATAATGTTTAAGTATATTACTTGAATTTCCACGAATCTCAGCTTCATCTTTCTAGATTATTGGCATACGTGATTAATACTGATTGAGACTGTGATTATTGTTAGTAATGTTGACACATAAAATAATTTTTATATTTAATACATGATTATATATTTCAAAAACATTTACATTTTTCAGTCGAACTACTGGCTGTTTAAAATGCGATATTGTGTTAGTTTCTTTACTAACGTGTAGAGTCTGTGTTAAATTCCACAAGAGTATAGTCTTTGTCAACAATGCTGATATAAAAATGTTTATGAAGAGCACTTCAATAGCGTTTTGGTAGCAGCGATTGTTTAAAACCAACGACTGCAGATACAAGTAAAATTAATATTGCCGTACTTTATTGAACCAGATTTAATAACAGTGTAATGTTTGTCTTCCTAAAAATAAAAGTTAACACCACATTTAAGATCCGACATGATTTGTCGTGTCATACCTTATTTCATAAAACACATTTGGGCTAAATAACGATTCGTATTGACGCGTTGAATTCAATTTGCGTATATTTTTACTCAAGTGCTTTGCAACAAAACTACACTCTAAATACACAAAAACATATATTGAAATACACATAATCTTCAACATGTTTTAGAATAAAATACTTGTAATGGTTACATTGTATGTTACACAGATAGCGTATGGGGTAAAGGACCCGTTTTGTTGTTTGTTTTGTTGTCAATATATTACACCAAGGTTGTATATAGCAAAAACAATTGTTGATAATTTTCGCTGTCATTAATTGACCGTAGTATTAAAATGTATAGGCCCTTTCACAAAATTCAATCGTTTTAAAAATGCACAACTAAAAACATTGATTCAAAATTCATCCGTCAAACAATCCTCCTAACTGAGTTCACTTAATTTACTTTTATTCAGAAGCAATTTATGGAATCTGTTTATCTTAGAAACAGTGGAACACAGGATACATATCAAACAACCTGAAAATATCATTGAATAATAAATATCCTTAACTACAAATTAAACTGTTTAGAATAGACTCACCTGTGTCGTTTATTGGAGGATTCTAAGCATTCGGTAATGAAGCTAAAATGCAGCCGTTTATATACCTGAAGTATTATGTCCATCCTAACGTCAAGTTGAACACTTAATTAGCAGGCGCAGTATTTACATATTGTGCAGCATATTTGTTATCGAGAATATCTCTATTTTCGGTGAATTCCACAGCAGGAATCATAACGGATTTACATGTGATTAATAAAGACTAACGACAGCTTAACTGTGGAATTAAATGGCTAATAGTATGTTTATGTAAACGTTGCTTTCGAAAAGACTATGACATCCAAATACATTTCTCGGATTAAAACTCCTTAAACAAGTAAATTCAGATTCGTATTGACAATAATTTGATAGAGCCTGATGCAATATTATTTATAAAAACAAAACACGTTCAATATTTGGTACCCATAACTATTTAGGTATATTAATTAACAATTGTCCGTTTATTCTGTATACATTTTAAACGGGTAAAGTTATTCAAACGTTTTAATTATTATGTTGATCTCTTTTTAATTACGAGTATCAATGCAGGGATCATCTGTGCAAGCCTTTGTTTAAAGGAAAGACGTCTATTGCAACATTAAATGTGGACATTTTAATTATCGTCATTTAAATAAACTAGCAGGATTATACGGATCTTATTGTAAATGGAATTTATACAGCATCTTAACAGCAGTAATGTAAATGTTAATGTAATTAAAGTACATAAGCAGAATAAAGATTTAGAATAAGCGCCTTGACTTCAATAGGATTTGTGTGCACGATGCTGCAAGACAGCAGGTGCGAAAAAACGCACTTAATGCAGTGTTGAATTGTGCGTGTAAGTCGGGTTTCTTCCAAAACGTTCTGCTCGTCTGTATTTATACGTCTATACATGAGTATGAATCACATTCGCGGATATATTTTTTCACTGTACGATTTTGGATGCTCATTGGATAAGTCTTCTCTTATAACTCTCCCGCCAGGACATTTTTTTCGAATGAAATATGCTTCATAAATATATCATAATAATCATCAATGGCCAAGCACGAGGCGCTGTGAATGACTGTGCTCCAGAACACTCTAGATAAAAGAGAGGAAAGTCGCTATCGAGGCTGGCAGAAGAAAAGCTCGGGGGACATTGTGAACAATTGACCCCCTTCCCCATTGAATAAGTACTCCCAGCAGCCAACAACATACCTTACTGGCGGAGGATCTCTGTGTTGCTGAATCGTCGTCCTTCATTCCCTTCCCCACCTCTCCAGACCGGTCAAAAAAATGATTATGATGATGAGAAAATATACACTGTATCAACTAGCGTGTTACTTTAACGCTTATATATACTGTTTTATGTATTATGTCATTAATAAAATCTCTGCTATTGTGTTGTTATATTTTAAGTAGTGTATTGAGTACAAAACTAGTAGGATTTATGTTTGATCGATAATAAGTTATGCTATTTTTGCGATAGTCTTCCCTGGAAACAGCAAATTATGTTATAGTTTTCCTTTTGCTCATGCATGTATTGAACGGCCGTAAATACATAATTACTTGATTACACGATTGTTCCAAAGATTTTATCATTTTGAATGTAGGTGATTTTGTTTTGACTTTTTGATGAGAGTGTCCAACTGTTAGTGTTACTTACAAATACATGTTGTGAAGTGGTTCACCATACATAACCATGTACATCAACATCTTTGGCGCATTTGTGTTTGAAGACTCGCATTATAATGTTACGAATGCGTGACACTGTAAACTGACTAGGTGATAGTTGGTTCTTCTATCAGGTATTTGAACAGATCGCAGTATGTTTATTTCGAAAGATCAGAGTTTCAGTTAATTTCCTTTGGCTGTGAATATACAATCGTAAAAAAGCAAAACATATAGTGCTTTTATTGTTTAAGACTTTGACTATTTCACACTCACTCCTTTTATAATTGTAAAGCGTTTATGCGATCAGTTTAGCATGTTGTACTATTTTGTAGCATTATGATAAACTACCATATGGATGAATTCATGCGTCCATTGCTGACGTGTAACTTTGTTTTCAGACACTACACTATATATTGTTTTAATCAGAAATATTCAAATCAGTATTAACAAATATTTTGCAGAATGTTTGCAGATAAATAATGATTTGCAGCGAAACGGAATAACAGTCGTGTCTATCCATTTTAAACGGATCTCAACAAGACGTGGTCCAACTTTATTCACTTTATATTAACGTGTATATACAAGTTAACCGCAGATGTTTAATATATTTGTGTTATGTTAATGATGCTCTCAGTTCTTGCACTTAATTTCGAAACGCAGCCATTATTCGTTGCAAACAGTTCACAAAATGTAGCTTTAACTAAAAGTGTAATGCGATTTTCTTTATTGGTCGTATAATCCGTCATAATTCACAGTATGTGACAAATTATGCAGCATTTAATTTCAAATCCTTTGACAAAACATGGAACCCGAATGCAAAACTGCCAAGCAAGTGATAGTAGCATATGTTACCGCCACCGGAGTCTGATTTGCAGTCAAATGCGTATTCATTCTAAGATATATTGGTAGACTTTTAGAATAAACTTGTAACGCAGTGAAACACTATAAATTATTGTCAATTACGCAACAAATCATACATGTTCAAAATACGTTATGCGTTCAACTGACATGCCTTCTCACGTCTAGTGTAAGAAGGTGATAATACAAGTCCACCTTAATTTACAAATCTGTCAAAACAACATCATACACGGAGTAGATTGTTAATAGTTAAAACCTATTTAGCGTTTGGCTTATTGACAATGTTTCCTGAGTAGGAACTATTATTGATGTATTTGTGGGTAAACTTATGGGGATCGAACTTGCGACCTTCCAGTCGTTAAGCGTACACAATATACAAGACGCATGCGGCTAGATTTCGTGTTGTGTAATTCGCATTCATGTGTCAGCATGGGTATTTTTATGATATTATATTAATCTTCAAGTCAATCATATTTTGTTCGGATCAAAAGCTCATGCTTAAAGATTAAAAACGAGTCTGTTAAGCATAGTTGCAAGCTACATGTATGTTGCATGACCACATTTTGCTTAATTACTTTATGTTTATACATGAATAATGTTCACATAAACAATCGCGAGTTAAGCTGTCAATGGATGTTGTGTTGTCGAACTCTTAAACTACTTAACCTTAACAAAAGAAACTAAATGCTAAAAGCTTTTCCAACGTCTGTGCTTATAATCTTTCTTATTACTTACAAAATGAATATTATTTTATAATCTACGTACTCAAATATCTCACGCAAAAACTTCAAGGAAGTTAGCAACTATTTTCATCAATAACCTGCATATCTCTGGTTAACCGAAACCTGTTTCGGAAATATCGAAACTTAGGCACAATTCTATATTTTCTTCACTATTTATAAAACATCTAGACGTAAATATGCACGCTTCAAATTCCGGAAAGCATTGGAAAATTACAGTAATATCAAATGCAATCGTTCAATTTTTTTAGTTCGTATGTTTTAATGTTTTAACATATTAAATTAAAAATTACTGAATGAATATTAATTTTAAATAACTAAAATGTATGCTATGATCGTAAACGTGGATGGTGGACTAGGATATTTAAATAATATGTTTGTTGCACTATTATGTTAAACGTGTTCAAGATTATTTCCGATATTACGAAGATTAGTTATGGCATCGTATTTTCGAGATTCCTGATAAAGTGATTATTTATTTCTGTAAAAAAATATGCTTTCTGAACCTAACGCGTATTTCAATAATCTATCGTGCTGGACGTGGTGTTTTTGAATGTTGAATTTCATACATATTTCGTAACTCTTATTATTGAAAAGGAGGACGTTGGGCTGCACGCCAATAACGACATTCATTTTCATTGCGACATGTATAACAATGTTTCTTTAAATACAATAGCATTACCAGCGTCAGGTCTTTATATGTCGAACGTTCTGGGAAATCTAGGCTAAGGCTGTGCGACACATGACGCACTTGCAAAAAGCCCAGAGCCATCTCCGAATCATTGCGCGTACAATGTTGAGGTAATAAGGACTTCATTGCATAAGGTTAAGGTATCACATTTACAGTTTTCATCTACCTGTTAGTAATATTGAACATAAACGATGTTGAAGTAAACGAATGTATACGTAAACATCAAGTGCATTATGAAGATTTCTTTTATTAGAAATGAGGTTATGATAATAGTGCATTGGATTTTTTGACGCATGTATTAATGTAATAGCATGATTAAACAACGTTTTTTCCCAAATTGTAGTTCAATAATCGTTGCAAAGAAAAAAGTAATGTAAACAATCAATTGTGTTGACCGCATTTCAACAACATAGCGGTGTGATAAAACGTGGACAGCAGTGTTTTCCAGTCAAATTGTGCATGATTGAATTTTGATAGATTTACTAAGTTTTAAACATGTATAATATTCTAAGAAAAAGAATAAGCTGTCAGTGGATGTTGTTTTCGAACTCTTAGACTACTTCACCTGTATAAAAGGAACTAAATGCTAAATGCTTTTGCAACTTCTGTTTTCATAACCATACTTATAACTTACAGAAATATACAGTCTTTTATAATCAACAAACACAAATATATAACGCAGAAATTTCAAAGAAGTGAGTATCTGCTTTCATTAATGACCTGCATATTTCTGGTTACCTGAAAGATGCTTCGGAAATGTCGAACATTAGGCGCAAGTCTATGTTTTCTTCACTATTTATTCAACATCTAGACGTAAATATACATCGCCTCAAGGACAATTCGAAAATTACAGTAATGTCAAATGCAATCGTGCAATTTATATATTTCTTATGTATTTCTGTTTTAAAATGTTAAATTGGCAATTAATGTATAAATACTAAAATCATGGTGTATTATAGGGATAATACACATTTTCGAGGGCATGATCATCTTTGGGCGCTCGATTTTCAGATTTTGATTTGAGAGCGCCCGAGATAATGTGTATTTTCGCTATTATTGCATAAACAAATCACACCTACCAAAATAAATATAAATAACATTGAAAACAATATTTCTTGTTCATTCAACATCGACGAAATAGTTCAATTATTTCATATGACCTCATACAGTTAAAGGTTTTGTTTTACATATGCCCCACTAAAGCATCATCAGAAATGACGATGCTTTACCTTCGGACAGGCAGTTTTCGATTTAAAATATGTTCAAACAGTGGATTAATGCAAATTTGAAATGCAGCCGCGCTAAGTAAGAAATGAGGAATTATTTTGACATTTACTGGTAGTGACGGATAAAAATATCGCCAGAATAAGTTATTGTTTCCATAGATGTTTCTTTCGTACAGGTCTATCTGTATCTAATTTCGTTCCGACTAAATTTTCTTAAAATTAATACTGCCAACATGTTGTCACTGAATAATTTCAAACATACAGCAGGAACTTTGAAGGTACATAAACACTTACATTTACAGCATAGTCTTTTGAAAGTGTTGAGTAAATAACCTTAACTTCATTGACGTTGCCAATAAAATAAAGCTGTTGGCAAGAAAGTGCAGATGTTATAGTTTCAGAAGTGGATTGAAATATTCATATCCTTTATCCCTGCATGCATGAGGAAACTGGTGCTTATTCAGTTCCCCATTTATGCTTGGAAAGTCGTCCAAGGCAGGAGTTAGTAACACAGTTAAGGGAAGTAATTGCGCGTGGACAAGTTTATGGATATGAAAAACACTTAACAGGGCTTGAACGGCATGAGAATCGCCTTGTTAATACACGAATTATCCTGTTCACGCCCTCTTTTTGCCAAGTTTCTGCAACCCGCCAGAGATCATAGACAGAGTTTAAGCAATAATTAATATACACAACTAAAACGTATGCTGTCAACGCACACGCGGATGTCCTCTGAATTACGCGGTTTTTATTGTTCTCATCGTTTCAGACAAAACATGAAAATGTTCACGGATTTCAGAATGTATATTTCGTACATTTCTCAATACTCGACATGATGATACAAATTATGTAGTGCTTCTCAATTCAACAGTGTCAGTTACAAGAGAGAAGAAGATGTAATCACAACCGTATTGAACGTATGGTCTTATTTGTTTACCTGTAAGCATCAATTGATCGAATTACTTATACAGGTTTGAATACAAACTTGTTACTTATGCATGTTTTTGACACAACGTAACAAGTTACGTAAGATTGTATATTGGAAGTTATTTAGATGCATCGCCAATATCGATCGTTTCATCAGCATTCCTTTACCAGCTTAATTATCAATGTGGGTTATGCATATCGATCAATAAAAACAACAGATTGATCATTCACAAGAAGACGTCAACTTGTGGTAAAAAGTTCAGTTCTATTATCAAGAAATCTGTCAAACAGACCTATATATTACCTCCAACTCTGTTTAATCGTTCATACCAAGGCTATTACACAGCTGGGGTGATGAACTTATTGCATTTGATGTAACATCGTCCGAATGAAGACGTTACATTAATCTATTTAACAGTACCGATCCGTTCAAACGACTGTGTTTGACGTTCGCCTGTGCGGTTTGCTAGTTCGCTGGGTCTCTTGACACTGTGTTGTTTTCATCTGTTTCAGAGTTTTAAACAACATATTGCGCATAACTAATTAAATTATTCGAAAATGACCAGTTAAGGCATGACAGTAGTCATATTGGAAGTCAATGCAATTTAATACAATCACGATTTAAGGTTGTGATTTAATAAACACGAATGATATATTATTTAATAAATGTTTATATTGTAATACTTCGCCTACCACGTCTAAAACACATCATATATATATGCTGAGTAGTACATGTACGAATCTACGATTAACGCGGTTACCAATACGGGAACCGATAACTGCAACGTGCTTGAAAAGAAATAAATAGTTAATTAGCATTTTTTGTACCGCTAGGTGAATCAATTTCTACATGGGTACCTGATCATGACCGTTAAACACAGATTGATCTTCTAATAACATCGTGTCAGGTGAAAGAATGTGCTTGATTAATTTAAAAGAGATTTAATCAGGAACTGTATTGATAGAAACAAGTCAACACAATCCAAAAGCTTTACACTATAAAGAAACCTCGTTCATACATTTTTTTTCGTTGAAAGTAGTATACATAAAAGTACTTAGTCCTTCTGGTTGTCTAATTAAACAAGTCATAGTGTTTGCCGTTATAAACGAGTTTTCCCAAAAATCTTCAAACGTTGTTTTGCGAAAAATGGAATAAAAGGTACGTTAACAAACACGCTTATCAGTACCAGATCTCTTGTTTAAACTTACAAGCTATTGAAGCTTTGTATTCGAATTCAATATCAAAGTCAATTAATTGATAAAATTCAAATCTCGATAGACCATTGATTTTAATTGAACACGATAATTATTCCGCCTCTTAATCAATGGTCACATTTATTACCTTTCATAAACTGCTGCATTATTTTTTGTTTTTTAGTAAGTGATGTATACGAGCTAATGCGACCTTGATATTAGCTGAATTAATTTTAGAAGCTTAACTTTATAGACCATCTATTTTAGGTGAAAAGTAAAATTAGCCACATGGGCATTTTGTGCGAAACTCTTTCCTTCACACACAGAATACTGATTGTAGGGCAGTGTCACTCACACAAATTGTGTATTACGTGTAAAATTATGTCATAATAAAAAGGAGACATAAAAGCTTTTCTTTCCCATGAAATACATTAAAAAACTTTTTTACGCAAACACTACACAAATCACCTATTAAATATGAAATACTGTAAATGAAAAAGACAATGCTCCATAATATTACATGGACTTACAGTATAATTGGTATACTGTCGCGTCAAAAGTTACGGGCGAGTAAAATGATAAAACGAGGTGGATTCACGCATAGATGTGGTGTGACGATACGAAATTAATTGCATGGGCGAACGAAATCATTATTGACAGCAGTAGTATAAATTGTATTAGCTTAGGAATAATTGTATTATTTACATGGGCAAATACAATAGGATGTCTACTGATAAAATTGTAAACCATGTTATTAATTTTCATCAAATGGAACACAATACATGGCAATTTTCTGAGACCGGGTAACACGTATCGATATAAATCATGTCAAAAACTGTGTTTAAATTACAAAATCATTATTCTGGGCCGTCAGTATACATGAAATAGAAAATATACTAACTTGCATAAGGTGTATTACTCATTAAAACAAATCTAAATAAAACACAATTTAAATTGTATGGTCCCGGTCAAACGGTTTGGTTAGTCTACAATTATTAATTGTCTACTAAGCTGCCATTGTATTGTTGTGCAGTATGCAAATCAAAATTATTTTGTTCAATTGTTGTTTTTTTCAAAATAAAGAATTATAAAATTAAAGAATAGAGAATTATGCATGAAACAATAAAGCAAAATATTCATTAACACTTTTGTTAAGAGTCAATTTGCCTTGACCCGAGTTGATATATTGATATGGTGTGCAATCAATGTGTCGCTTAGTAGGTCAATGAATTATTTGAAAACTGATGAATACCAAACAGAGTATAGTGTTTTCTTGTTTATATATGCCATGGTATTAACCAGGAAGTTTTCCATAATTTAAATCAAAGTGTGATGCATTGATTGATTGCTTTTACTTCACCAATGAATGCATTAGGTTCTTTCTGTGTCTACCAATCGACCATTATTTATGTAAAATGTGTATGTTTTTGTAACATAAACAAATACATGAGCCAATTTTATTTAATTTTAGCTATACATATGCTTTAAATTTTCTCAATCAGTAACGTTTAACCCATTTATGCCTAGAGGACTCTCCCATTGTCTAAATTGGATCATTTTATTTCCAAAATGAGGGATGTCTAGTATATTTATTTCTATATTTAGAATATTTATTACAGAAATCTCTTTCAAGCAAACATCGCAGACCACTGAGAGCGCCGCATGATGCGGCGTCCTCATCTGGGTCTACGCCGTTTGCCAAGGCTTTTTTCTAGACGCTAGGCATACATGGGTTAATAATATACTTTATTTCACTTTTTTAGCAATCTAAAAATTGTGTGCAGTACCCTCTCCATTATTTATAACGCCAAACGCAGCTTTCCCATTACATAGTATATGAATACGCAAGTGTTTCTCATTTTTTGTGCATCGAATTTATTTGCTTTGAAATAAAGACTGAACGCAAGTGTAATAGTAACATTTGATTCTTGATAATTATTATGTTTTACACACATTATAAAACACATACGAGTGTTATAATATAAGTAAATAAGTCAGTCAGTATGTCGCTCGCACACATATTTTACATCGTTAACACATCATTTAATCTCGCACCCAGTGCAAGATATATGCGTCTTTTTTGCCAACCATCACTCTTTACGTTTAACGGTCCAATTTACTGCTTGTCAACACTCTGTGAATCATATAGATCATGTTGAACTTGCATGTGTTCAAGTTGTTCTTGCTCATTTTGCTATTCACATTAAACTAAGACTTTGAATATAATCGTTTACAGTAGCATTGTCGTTTGAAAGTCAAGAGCATGCACACGTTTATAGTTCTTATTTGACTCATCTGTTGTGTACATAGGCTGATTTTGTTGTTCAGGCGTGTTGAAGATTGGTCTGAAAAAGGTCGCTTTTGTTGTCGTTCTGGTGTGTATTCATTGTTGCATGCGCTTTTTGCAAACACCCCTTCACGAAATACTGACAAATATATCCTACAGAACGAATACAGGTATTAATACGACTAGTATTATAACATGTGTAACCTGTAATTGTTTTGGTGTGGTTATGTGTAGTTCTTGTGAGTGTCGTGATTTAAACTCGACGATAGTCCTGTTAACTCAGTGGGCAAAAAATCAGTGACTCCATTATGTTGAGATTCGACTGTTTCGAGAATTGTTGTGTTTTTACGTAAAAGCTTGTTGGCAATCAGACTCTAATTACGATTCATATAGGTTTTGAGTATAGATA
>NW_026273459.1:20000-43081 GCF_020536995.1 Dreissena polymorpha | reverse complement strand
TGTTGTTGTGATTGTGGTTGTAGAAGTAGTTAACAAGAAAGCATACCATTGCGTATTGTGTTCGTTTTTATTATTGGCCATTCGTTAAGATTTGATTTCTATTGCAGGCCCTCTTCTAAGCTTTGGCGAAATTCTTATAAACCAATCACTCATCACCGACAATCTGGTAATCGGATGCTATTCAACAAATGCCTTAACACTGTCAATGACGAGTTTTAAGAAAAACACGACTAGTGAAATAGCAAAGTGTGAACGGTACCTAAAAACGTGTTTTTTGAGTAATGCCGTCTCCAATCAAACATTTTCAATTACCCACTTTAGTGGCGGCGCTCTTCTTACCGTGAACAATCTGAACATCGATCTATGTGGAACATACATGTGCTGTGAATCGTTTACACCGACCAAATGTGGCAGCACGATTGTACACTTACCGGATAGTACCACTACAAGTATCGTCCCAAGCAGTTCTAAACACAGTCAAGTTTCTCTTATTCTATATATTTACAAATTCAAATGCTAAAAATATCGGTTATTGACAAAACAATGAAAACGATTGCTTATCAACATCAGATGTAACGATGGTTAAGTAATATGCATGAACATTGTGTAACAAAATATTCCTTAATTAATAACAACTGTTAAATAAACATGTATATTTATGCAGTATATTAACTTACGGCCCTTTTATTCTTTAATGAAGTTGCTAATTAAGAATTACCGTACAAACACGGCGGTTGTGTATAATAATTCTCAAAACATTTTATACGCTTGACCCAAAACGTTTATCATGTGTACGAATGATATTTTGGTGAAATTAAATGTACTTAAATATTTCCAGATTCGAATGCCAGTTACGGGTCGAAAAAGCGAGCTTTAATGGTTTTAATTGTTATATTACACTTCCAAAATATGCAAACAAATTATTTAAAAACGCTGCTTTATTTCACACGAGGTTCAATGTTTTTTGACAATTGAAGAAATGTAAACTGTTTGTATTTATTTTAGATTTGAATAATGATACAAACCCCAATGGATGGTCAAAAACGAATGCGCACGGGAATCGTAACTCAACAGATTAATTATCGCAGTGTCTTGTACAGCGGTGGGTTGCGGTTCGTTTCCCTCATACTGACGTTGTGTGCAGTAATTATAATGAGGCCAATCTATCGCAAAATAAGTTAGTAACAATGCATGGATATATATATATATATATATATATATATATATATATATATATATATATATATATATATATATATATATATATATATTTAACACTTGTCATAATATACTTAAAATATAAGTTTATGTTTTTATTTATGTTTTTGAAATTGCAATTTTTGATTAGAAATAACGATAGGGCGGCAGCTGTTGATGCGTTTTGATAATACATATACACTTTTGATTTGGATCACACTTAATGATAACATTTCGAAATCAACCCGAGACTGTCAGCATAAATGTACAAACAAACTGTGTCAAACATTACTCAAAATTATATCAGATGACACATTTCTGAGGGTATAACGTACCCTAAACTTACAACGCACATGTATTTGCTTTTTAACATAGTAAAATGACGTATTGCAAGTCAAATACAAAGGGGAAGAACATGATTATTAATTCGGTGAAATTGAAGGTTAAATTCTCAATGGTTTAATTTTTCACCGGAAAAAGAATAAACTGGTTTTAACTTTGACATAATTGAATAGGTATTTATTGTATTCAAATGTCAGTATTATTTGTAAACATTTCAGAAATGGATGTCACTTGAACGAGAAATTCCAAGTTTGGCACAGCTACAAATGCGTATGTATATGTGTTTTATCATGCGCTTTTTGCTTTAACCTTTCAATGTTATAGTAGATGATCTTCTTTCATATTATCACAATCTTTAATAAGTATATTTATAAGGATTCTTTGCATTAAACTTTAATATAAGAAGATAAATGCAAAGCGAATTTTAATGCAAAAATAACTTTGTCAATTTCACCATAGTGTAACGTAACAGCATATAATATATGATACATCTTATATCATAATAATAAGGGTTCTATAAAGAAAATATTTGAATGTTAGAAATAATAACAACATAAATTAAGTTTGGAATATCAATAATAATCTTGATGATATATTGACCATGATTATAGTATTTGAAAATTATTATTATTTGTTAAATTATAAAAGATCTCTCGCAAGTAGAGACCAGTCATACCTGTACATTCAATTTAAAGTAGGCTAAATTAACAATTTGAAAAGGCAAAGATAACATATTGTAAACCAATGAATCTGTTACTGGGCGACTTGTATTTAGCGAAGGCAGCTAAGTTGATAGTTTGGTAAAAAAATATTGACACAGAACTTCTAATCTATTAAATTGTTTATACATCCATTGAAATATGCCGGTGAACACGACTACAGTAATATCTTATTATTAAGACATACACAGTATTGCAACGGGAATCTTAGTCTTATTAAATTATATTTCACATCCATTGAACTATGTAGTCAAATTAGATGTATGAACGGATTATTCGATAAATGGGAAATACATAAATAATTTGGTTTACTCCGTTCCCGGGGGTGTCATATTGGAACAGTACTCTAGCGGTCAGCCAATCGGCAAGTAACAAGCATTAAGGGAATTCTTTGCAAAACCAATTAGAAATCAACGAGTAATCAATATAACGCTTTGACCAATCAAATATAATGTAAGGAATTGTGTTAATTAATGTTAATGTGTATTTTAGTATAAAAACGAGATGTTTTTTGTAGCAAGGAAATTTAGATTTGAAGGCATATTATTGCTGCTTTCGCGGGCGGGGCCCGTTGAGGGCTTCGCATTTATCTTGTATTTGACAAACATTATGAAAACGTTGTGTAGTGTTAATAAGCAGAAATAAAACGGAAAAAAAAATCAGAAATGAACTTTGTTCTTACCGTGTGTTCTCCCACGAACAATGCGTAATTACGTTACAATAGAAAGAAATTAATATATAATCATATATGCTCATATTCAAATCCGTTCTGTTAACGTCACGTAAATTACACCTACATTAAAATAAAAAGCATATGTTTACACTAAACTCACACACAACTAATGAGCATATTCTTATTTTTCAGAAAAATGACGACCAGGAAATTTAATAAACAACATATTTATAGATATACAATCATGTACATGTATATCAAAAGCTTTTAAAAAACCATCATCCGCCCTAGTGGTAATCTAATTAACCGAGCATGAACCGTTCCAATTGTGTTTCCATCAGAAGTTGATGATTACGTAATTTTATGTGTACATTGTTTGTGTACACTGTAGGCAAGGTTAGATAAGAATGCGAGAGCATACTTTTTAAAACCAACTTTACAACAGGCAAATTAATATTGCAAAAAAACTAGACTAGCATAAACTGCTCAGGTATTTAGTCATATGTAATGGTTAACTATCAAAGTCGTGTCTTATACCATAGTTGCATAATAACTAATAAAACCCGCATAACACGTGTCTTTAATATATGAAAGATATAAAGTCTTTCTTCAAAGACTTTAATACCTTGTTATATTGGACCCAGATGCTATTGCAATTAAAAGATATTCAACTGAATACATGAACTGTCTTTCATAACAGCAGACTTGTCTGGAATTGTTTACTAAATACAGTCGTTCTGCAACATCAATGAGATCATTCAAAAGTAGCTGCAAACAGTATCATAACCAAGTGCAACATACCTAGTGTGTGGTAGAAAATATAAGTTGTACTTACCGCAAATTAATTTGCTTTGTATATTTGAATGAATGTCATTTTTTAAAATGTTTTTTGATATCATTCGGCGATATTAACTTTGAAAGTTAAATTTATATCTATTAAATAAATTTATTAGCCATATAATCACTTACTTAATTGTCCATATATATGTATGCTTTTATTGTATTGTTATTGATGAAAAGTATGATGATATATTATTGTTTTGTTTATATTGTAAAGTTTTGTTCATATAAATGCTGTCTTCGTTGTTTATGCAAATGGTGTGGTTATAGTGTAAGATTAGTTTATAAATTTCATAGCCTTATGAGAAAATATAATTAACAAGACGTTATACTGTTGTCTGTTTTTGTAAAAGAAGCCATATTAATCAGAAAGTCTATATTGAATATTGTTTAGAACACAAATTCGACCAACGTTACTGTTATGACGGTCAATGTCACGTGATTATGCAGGAAAGTTCGAATTGTGTGAGCTCTTGTGAAAATCTTTACAATATTAGCTAAAATCCATCTAAATACATAGTAAAACATGGATTAAAGTGCGTAAATTATTTGCTTAAGTGTTATGGGGAGAAAATCAATCAAAGTACTGACAGTACTGGTGTGACGATGCTTTTGAGAGGATGGATATAAAAGCATCAAGTTAAGTTTATCTACATCACCACAATCACCACAATTGTGTATGTTGGTACGAAAAAAAATTTGGTAAAAAAATTTTGCGAAAAAAATTTGGGTATGAAAACAAATTTGGGTACGAAAAAATATTTGGGAACAAAAAAATTCAGACCGAAAAAAAATTAGGTACGAACAAAAAATTGGGGATGAAAAAAAATTGGGTACGACAAAAAATTGGGTACGAAAAAAAATTGGGGGAACGGGAAAGTAGTACCTGTGGGGAACTTGACCCACACTCGCACATTTTCGGCCCTTTCCGTCAAACATCAGATAAGTTCCTCGAAGGCAATAGTATGAATACACATTTCGGAAGCGGTAATGCGGTCCTCTCTACGCGCGTCAAAATGTAAGCGAAATATGTACACAAGTCTGTCAGGAATGATTGAATTAACGAAGAAAATCGTGTATTGATATAAGTTTTTTGAAGAAATGTGCATAAAATATATTAAACAAGAGCTGTGTTTGTGAAACACAATGCCCCCTGCTGCGCAGGTTTGAAGCCATATATTTTACCTCTGACCTTGAAGGATGACCTTGACCTTTTACCACTCAAAATGTACAGCTCCATGACATACACAAGCATGCCGAATATGGAGTTGCTATCTTCAATATTGCAAAATTTGACATTTGACCTTGACCTTGAAGGATGACCTTGACCTTTCACCAATCAATATGACATATTATATGTGCAGCTCTATGAGATACGCATGCACGCCAATATTGAAAAAAGTTATGGCCAATGTTAAAGTTTTCGGACAGACAGACAGACGCTTTAAATTTGACATTTGACCTTGAAGGATGACCTTCAGCTTCACCTTTCACAACTGAGATGCACATGTATGCCAACTATCAAGTTGCTATGTTCAATATAAAAAAAGTTATGGCCATTAAAGTTTTCGGACGGACGGACAGACTGACACACTGACTGACTGACTGACTGACAGTTCAACTGATATAGGCCACCCTACCGGGGGCATAAAAAGCAATGGCGATATTTTTCTCAGCCACATAATTGTTAATAGTTTGATATCACAGAATGAAAGTGAAAGTAGAACTGTCAAAATGACAACCTGTCAACGTGTTGTTTTTGCTGGCACGAGAGGGCGATTACACTCAATGTGTTCACATTTTGACCATAGGCTTTGTCAATGACCTTTATAGTATGGGTAGCTTTGATATTTATTTATTGCTATCATGTAACTGCATGATTGTGTATATGTTTACAATACACAAAGCATAAATAATGATATAAATATACTGATTGAGCTTATAATAATCTGAGAACTATAGAACTATAGCCAGGTCAATTAAGGACTTAAAATACAATTTTGTGTCCTGATTTCATGAAGAAATGACCATGCATGTCCTATATTTCAAATTCAAGGCCCTGGTCTGACACATTGGTAGCATAACCGTTAAACTGTTACCAGGCTTATGAAATTAGTTTTTATTGAACTATCTAAATAAATCTAAATCAGGCACTGCCGCACTGATTTTTCTTGATTTAATACAGTCATAGATCAGTTGTGGCCTCTGGGTAATGACCAATGTTTGCTTACTTGTCACACCCTTAAAACTTTCCACACGTCTATAATAGCAAATCAGGATTTAGGTGATCTTCAATGGTACATTTAAACTTTTGGTCTGTTAAAGTCCAATCACATATTTAAATCTAGGCCATGTCAAAATCAAAGTGTCAAAGACAAATGAAAGATGCGTTCATTAATTATTGTCCAGTTGTTTACTACTGCTGTAAGTTTTTATATTATATGACTGATGAACATCATGTGAGAGAAAATTCACATTATCATTGTATATCAGGTTTAGCAGCCTTTTAGATAACAAAGTATGCTAATTTTTAATGTCGCTTCTGGGGATCGAACCCGTAGGGCTTTTAGGAAGATTCTGAAATTTTCGATCCCTCGAGAGCAACCAAACCAAAAATTAAGTCAAATATTGCCGACTCGGTTTTTTGAGTCGGTTCATGAGGGATAATGGAGCTTGATTGGTCATTGTCGGCTCTGGTACTACTTACATGTACCCTGGGTACTCTTAAGTATACTTACATGTACCCTGGGTACTCTAAGTATACTTACATGTACCCCAGGTACGGTAAATAAACGTAATTGTACTGTGCATATTAGACTGTACCCGAGTTGTATTCGCGCCCAAAATCCGATGTCGTAAAACGCGCAACCGATTATCTTAAACACACTTCTCTTCAAAAAACACTGCATCAACATGCTTTTTGAGTATGTGTTCCGATAATATAGAGGCCATTCTACAGAAAATTGACATAAATATGTATATATAATTATTATAAAAAAATAGTCGACAGCGACTGATTTAGGGTTAAATTTCCCGGGTACATTTTAGTATATTTACCGTACCCGGGATAATGTAAGTATACTTAAGAGTACCCGGGGTACATGTACGTAGTACCCGAGCCGACTATGAACAATCGAGCGATACTGGAAGGTGCAACATCTCTCACGCCCCCTAGCATCGCCTTTAGCAGTATTCAATTCTCAACAGGAAAGTGCTGGAGTCATTGATCCCGAGGGACAAGAAAAACAATTGATTAATGTTCGAAATAAATAATTTGATTAATGACAATTCTATTATTTGAGCCAGGTCACAGGAAAAGCGCAGTCAAATCTGTATCAAATTAAATTATTTGTTATTGTCAGAAAAACGCTTTTAAGCAAACAGCTTTCAAGCGACTGCAGGCTGATCTATATCCAAACTGGCCACAATCGCCTTAATGTCTCTTTTACTGTGACACAGTTCATTTAACTTTAAAATGATAAAAGTACTAACACTAAGAAAGAGTACAAACCAGGAAAGAGTTTGAAATCAATGTTGAATTTCAGGACAGCTTGGTGATCTGCAAATCCCCGATGAAATGTTGATATCGGGTATCATAGTCATTCAATAAGTCGCAAAATGCTCGAATACAATTTATAAAGAACAATGTGCCTTATATTGATAACTAAAAATACCAGTATGCCAGTTTTGCCGTGACCAGCTTTTACGATCCAGAAAGTCCTTCATTCACATCGAGTATATATCCTTCGAAGTCCAACTATTGTTGTCATAAGCGGAGATTTAGTGAATAAATAATTCATATATCCTAAATGACAGCTTCTAAATAGCGAAACAAGCTAATTTATGCAGTAAGAAAGTTTTGAATCGAGACTCTCATGGGGGCGGCCATTGTTGAATGTTGAAACACGAACGACAACTCTGCTAGGAGAATGTTATCAATGACGAGCAATCTCCTACGCAGTGACGAATGCAAAAGGGAAGTAACTGAAAACTCGAGTTGTCTCAATCGGACTGGCTCGGTCTTTTACATAGGTCGCCATTGTGATTTTTTATAGTTATCAAACCTTGGACGATGCTGTTCCAGCATCGTCAAAAAGAAAGAGTAAAGAAAGCAGTGGAAGTGAAAGTGATAAAGTGAACAAAGACAAAGGAAAAATCTTCAAACAAAGAGGCCCGTCAGGAGATACATCCATTTCGGTGAGTGACATTTAATGTGCGAAAAGTTTTGTTTTATACGAATCGGATTGTGTGCCATCTCCAGACGTTGACAATGTGTTCAGTGGGTATGTGAATAGTGTTGTAAGTAGTTCTGTCCAACCGGAAATTTCAACTATGGCAGAACCGTTAAATAGCGAGCTGCGCGCATACGTGAAGAAGATAGACACTAGAATGGAGAACATAGAAAAAAGGTTAAACACTCTCGAAGAAGTGGAAAGGAAGGTTAGCAGCTTTGAAACGGAATTGAAAAAGTTCTAGATGGTGGTAGCAGATAGAAACCGGAAGTTTGATGAGCAAGTTTCAAAGGTCGAGGATAAGACTGACAATATAGACTTTGCCCTGAGAACTATAAACAGTAAAGTAAGTAAGTAAGAGAAGCAGAGGAGCATTTTAAAGGAAGAAATTGTTTACTTGCAATCACTGTCTATGAGAAACAATTCGATGTTCAGTGGCATACCGGAACTTCGCGCCGGTATTATCCGAAGACACGGAAAGCACGTGACGGGCGTTTCTCCGCGAGAAAATGAAGCTTGCTAAGGACGAAGCAGCATCAATTAAGTTGGAACGTGTTCATCGGTCCCCGGGGTCACCGCCACATAGACAAGCCGCGCAGTTGATGTCAAATGACGTAAATTGCTTATTCCGTGAAAAGGAGTTTATTGAAGCTGGGACCTATGTCACAGATTGCACATATAACATGTTTGCGTTTGTTGTGTTACTGTTGTTAGAAACAAATGTGAACAGCTGGTACGTGTATATATTAATTCAGTAGTCCATAATACAGTAAATAATTATATTATGAAGATGTATAATAAAAAAAATCTATACTTTTTAATTGTACTACGTCTTAAAGACACAAACTGTACCTCTGCTTAATACTGTAAATGTTTTATACCAAGACAAAAAGGTTCTGCTGTTTCTCTAGAAATATACTAGTAATCCTTTGGCTTTAAAACGAGACACTTAAGTCGAAAACTTAATTTCAGACATGTATACTTTAACATAGAAGTGGGTCTAAAATGGTACATGTTTATAATCTAACAATATATCATAGCATTATTTGTCATCAATAAGCGCTGATACGATAACTATATAATTACATTTTTATGTATTACAATTTTCCAATTTTAATATCATACTCTGTTCCTTACATCCTCTAAATCTATTGAACCATAACGGCATTCAATTAAAGATAGGCATATGCAGATTAAAATAAACAGCATTTAATAACAAGAAATTATTATTAAATTTCTAATTGGTGTGCTTGCTGAACGTCATTATGAACATATTATGTATTAAACACCAAAGCATTTATGCAGATTCCAAGGCCACTAAAATCCAAGGCTCACCTCAAGTCACTTAAAAGTCATTTACGAATATAACAGATCCATCCTTAATAGCAAAGGTCGGCATTTATGCGAATATCAACGCAGTTGTCAACGCATTATTTAGTAAACTCATATATAACGTCATTTTAAATCAAGGCTATTTCGTTATTGCTATACTACAAATAAGCGATACTGCAAATAAATGAATTATTCATACTTGTTTGTACATATCTTTAAGACCTAATGACATAACAATGATTAGTCTGTTGCAATATGTATGCTAGTGATATTTCAATAATAATTGTTTGTATAAATGTCGTTCCCCGTTGTACATTTGGGATTGAATATATTTCCTGCTGATACATAAACCATTAAATAGTGTGTTAATATGTAAGGTGATTATGCAAACAGATTGAAGCAAATTAAATCTACAAGAGGTATATGTTATGGTCATAACGAGGTCCTTTATCACAAGCGATACATTTCTCAACAAGTGGACGCAGTAAAACAACAAACTATAAAAAAATACGCATTAAATATTTGCCTCTGTTAATCGAATGTGCTTTTTAATTATTAAATGGAATAAAAAATATTGAGACCATTTATATCAATATAAGGAATACAAATTAAATATTTAGCACAATACATAACATAACAAATTTATATATACATACTGTAAGATCATTTCGTAAACTCTACATGTACTTATGGATGCAGATAATGCAAATATAATCTGGCCTTAAAGTTCCGTCATTTTCGCTTATCAGAAATTTCATGGCGCTATTTCGTCATTAGTCACTTGCCTCGTATGACGGACAATGAGGTACTTTAACACTTCCCGCTGCTGCTGTTGAAGTAACAATGGCTTTAGAAACGCCACTTCACAACGTATCGTCTGACGCATGGTTGTTAAACAATGAGGTGATTGTTCGATAAATGTTGATTGTAGCTAGACTTTGTCTACTTTCATGAATCACTAATCATATCATAATGATTCGATAAAACAATAAACAATTAACTTACATTCACAAGGATTGTGGGCATGTTTCAACGATATGTATGGTATTTTTGCACTTATTCCACTTTAAAATATTAATGTTCTGACTTGATAACTAAAGAACATTATCTTAATACATGTACAATAATAAAAACTCTATATTTCTATTGTATGTTCAATGTTCAAAATTAATGAAATAACGAGCCGAACCTAATTGTTTGGCACCAATGTCCACCGTATACTCATGTAATTATTATGATGAACGTATGTGTCTCAAAAGTAAAAATACTGTAGCTAAACATTTCTTAAACTTCATAAGGTCTTAAAGATAAGATCATTTCAATATATAGGTTGAATCAAGTCGGAATATTTTTGTGAAAAATAAAAATTTCTGAGTATTAAGATTAAACACGAGAGAAAAACTCTATGCAATTTTCAAAGCGTGTGATTATGTAACTAAAAATGTTATATTAGTTTGTATGTATTCATTTCTATTAAATGTGCATTTAATTGTATTCTGTCGTAATATGTTGATTCTCTGAATTAAATATTGACGTTTATCCCTGTGTTATAATCGACTTGGTCGGCATTAGTGTTTGTCTGTATTTCATTGCGGGTCGTTCATAGTTAGATTGTTGTCCTTCTTGTCTTATATAACTCGTATAATTGGAACTGTATTACATTTTAGTGTGCATTTACTGGGAAATTGTTTGTTTTAATGGTCACACTTAACTGTTTGATGTGTCTTTTAAAATGAAAAGAAACTACACGTTGTGCTTGTGTGAGCTTATAACTGGAAAAGTTTCTTTAAGGGAATTGATAAATGCATTCCTTTTATAGAACGCGCACAAATATGTAAGATACTTACAGTGCATACTGCAAAGCTCTGATATCCAATCCTCAAGTGCCTAGTATATTATTAAATACTTGAATATAAGTTGTAACAAGTACATGCAAAGTCGCAATCACGTGAAGGCACATTTATCTACTCAAAATAAAATTAAAAACCATGTTGATATAAATAATACACAAAAAGCAATAACTCGCACGGCCATTGTAGGGCAGTCAGTTTATTACGAGACACAGACATTTCATCGACTTAAATAGACAGCTTCAAGTATAACAACAAAAGATGCAGCTTAAGCTTCAAACACATGAGTTAGAAAAGAAAAAGAATGTATACCTGTACATATAATAAATATTAACATATTAAGACCGTACATAATAGCTTTCCTGATAATATATACGCGTGTCGTTTTTTGCGCAAAACTATGCAAAACATGCCAACATAATAGAACTATGTTCAATTATAAATACGCACACAATACATATATATATATATATATATATATATATATATATATATATATATATATAGATATATATATATATATATATATATATATACCAAATACAATCTACAAATACGGGTACGCTGATGACAAAGGTAACGAATACGACTAGTATCATTTCACTGTGATGAAGATGAAGATGAAGCTGAAGATGGTTAGAAGCTGAGGATGAAGCTGACGAAGAAGAAGAAGAAAAAGATAATGATGATAAAGAAGAGAAGAAAATGGACATGAAGATGATGATGATGGTGTTGGTGATGATGATGATGATGATGATGATGATGATGATGATGATGATGATGATGATGATGATGATGATGATGATGATGATGATGATGATGATGATGATGATGATGATAATGATGATGTTGACGACGACGACGACGACGACAACGACGACGACAACGACGACGACAACGACGACGACGATAATTAAATAATTATTATTATTCAATTAAACGCATGTATGTTGTCGTTAAAAGCTGTTAGTTCCATAAACATCATATCATGTATAGTTTATTTGTAATGAGAAAGCAAACTAATCAAACCAAAATATTGATAAATATATAGGTGGACGTATCTAGATATTCGGTACAGGCTAGTGCATCCTCTACGTATTTATTTCATGTTTGGATATGCAGTATCTTTAACAACGTCAAGCGAAGGAAAATCTTTAATAAAAAAAGCCTGAACAAAGAAACAAAATACACATAAACATTGCACAGTTTGTGTATAATATGCATTTGTACGCTTTACAGCTAATATATACATATGAAAATATAATATAAGTTCATTTAGATTTTTTAATTCACTGTGCCATGTTCTAACATTTAGGGCCTTCCATAGTTGTTTCTCTATAGTTTAGAATATCATCATAGTCATTGTCGCCCTTCTTGACATCATCGATGGAACTGCCTCTGCAAACACGAATGCACAGGGGTCAAGCGTTGTAATGGGATAACATTGAACACAATTGCCGTAAACCAATTTACAATACATGTATAATTCGTGTTCCAAAATAGCTCTTACCATTATTTTAAGATATAATTGTTGAACATCATAAGCGCAATTTATGTAATACACTTTTTTAATACATGTACTTACATCTGCTGCTGATGTGTCATTTCATCTACAAAATAAATAAAAATGTTCTAAAAATTCTTAAAAAAGTAATTTATTTTGTAGATATGTCATAAGAATATAAGTTATTTAATTTAAAAACAATAACCGACTTTTTAAAACTTATTTTGTGCATATCAATTGTATCTGTTAATGCTTAAGTAAATGCATTTGCGTGTCACCTGTTTGCCTACACTTGTTTACTAAACTGTACGTATAGTCATCTGATGCCAGTTGTGGAGGTGGAGTCCCAAGGGGTCTGTATAATAAGACAACAACTTTTTTTCTGTGCAAATAGGTATTCCAGAGCTGCGTGTGACTAAATTGCCAGCTTTGCATTGTCATGACAATATATGATTATCACTTGGATGTGTTTGTGTATCTCAGTTCATTATGATATGAAATGAAAGTTTGAACAAAATTAATTTCCATCAACTTATTGTCAAGACATGCGTCATGTCTTTGTTAGAATGTTTAACAGTTGCATACAATCAAAAAGTCTTTTAGCCATTCTTCATGCACCAACATATGAAACTAGCAATTAAATCAACATGTATGTAAATATATGAGGTGGACAAAAAAGCTTTGTTCGACGGTTTCGTTTGTAGCAAAACAAATGCGAGAAAACCTGTATCTAAAATGTGACCTCAGTATTTGTGGTAGGAAGTATAAAACACCGTTAATATCATACCAAGCAAAATTGATAAATAATCAAATTGCTCGTTTCCATCGAATACTTACTTTGAAATGTCTGGTTTCTTGCTTACTGCAAATAAACAGTTAAATATGGAACAGTCTTGAATAAATTGAACAAAAAATTGTTTCATGACATGTACAAAGAGCAGAAAGAAAGACATTTGGAATGCAACAGTACAACATTATTTTAGTTGTATAATAGGTTTACATTTTCAACCAAAGTATGTCAACAGTGAGCATTTATATCGATTCCAAACTTTGCGTTGGATATATATGTTAGTATAATTTTAGACGGACATAAAAGGAAACGAAACGTGTTTCTAAAAATCTTACATTTGTTAACCACACTGTATGAATACTCTCCGTCCACTTTCAATGTTGAAGGAGGGACACACGCTGCGCTGTACATGTGAAATAACAAACACGGGCATTGCATACTGACCAGCATTGATAAAGAAGTGTATATAATACGATTTTCTAGGTGTGTACATCCCCATTGTAGACCGTTGTATACACATGAATTACATACGTTCATGTATTTAGTGTTTTTAACAATTTTCTCTGAGAGATTAATATTGTTACAAACATGTTTTAGTACATTACAATACTTTTCAGTCATATCAACATTTTTGCAAACTCATGTTACAGACTCATATTGGGATATATTTATAGTTTGTTCGGGTATGTAATCAATATTAAACTCAGAATTATCACAAAATGACACTTTAATACACTAACCAACACGAATAGCAGTAAAGTCACAATCACCTTACAAAATACATGCCAAAATGAAGGCATCGATTTATCACCTTATTGAATTATTTATTCAACAATCATATCCGTACTTACATGTCAGGCCTTGCTGATGCACCTTAAAGTAATTTAGAACAATAGTTTCAACACGTAACAATATCACATACATGTTATGGACTAAATACATATAGTAATTGCAAGCGGGTGCCCTATGTGAAACGACATTTAATATGTTCTATAATAAAGCATGCATCTATTGAACTTAAACACTTGACAACATACGTTGACTTTTCGATAAGGTTTCGTTGGTGCTACTGTATGTTGGATCGTCGTCTTCCAGTTGTTGAATGCGACACTCATCATCCTCAGCACGACGTAGATCGCTGGACAGAACATGCATTTAATTAGTTACTTGACTTAAAACTTACAGCATACAATATTAAGACAAGACATAAATTCATCTATACATCAGTATTATTAAACGTTAATATACTCAATACACGTTACCTTGCCAATTGTGAATTGCATTCTGAAAGATAAAATGTTTTACAAAATTTGGTCACGTTCTTCTTTCGCTTGCATAAGACATACTTTTACATTTGTAATTCACTTTGATTTTTATAATGTCTACTGCATTTTATCACACATTATTATGTCTTAAATATATATGTAAGAACAAGGCAGGCGATTTGAAACATTTAGCAAAACTAATCTTGTCATAGTGATTTTAAATTAAGAAAAGGGTCCAGAGATTTATATTACTGTACATTATACCATCATACACTTTTAGTCCGAATTTAGCTAAATTTTGAATGCAGCTTCAATATAGGGTATACATGCGCATCCTTGTCCTGGCAATATTAATTTTCAAGACGTTATGGTTATTTAAATATAAATATGTCAATTTCGAAAGGATATTTCTTTACCGCGTGCAATCTGATGAACTACTTATCCGAATGTGATGAAATAATTGCCCTTTGAATACTATTACATAGGTGCGTTTGACCTCTGGTACTAATAATCCGAATTGTATGATTCGTCAGGATCCCTATTAAGCAGACATGTGCCTATTTTCAGATTTCAGAAACTAATGATCCGATAATGATATACGCATATAGAATGTGGTTACTCTCCCGTGAGATTTCAGGATGTTATTGTCCCTCAGATTTTAATTGTTTCCACAAAATTCATACATACATGGACAGCATCAGGTAGCTGGGTGGTCTACCAGCAACTAGCCGTTTTACTGATATTCTTTTTGTCAATAAATAGGTTATTTTGGGAATCCCATGGTGGTATTTAAGGACAAATCCAGGACTAATGTGTAAAACTTCTAACGAACAGCTTGCCTTCTTGTTAAGATTGTTAAATCGTAAATATAATATAACCGAGCGGAATAGCGCTCCATAACATAAGAACACGCATTACCCCGTTTCTAAGCCTGAATTATTACGATCGTTACGTGCGGTTTATTGTTTTGAGCATAGAGGATCATACAAGAAAGTGAACCAATCATATAAAATGACGTATAATTAAAGGAAAACAAGCGAGCTATATTCGTATCTATTGTCTATGTCATTAATAAACAAAATATGAATTGACTTAATCAAGCTAATCTCCATTTGTTCCTCTAACCTAAACGCGAGTAAACATAAGATCTTACCTGTATCTTTTGCAAAGGAATATATACTGTCATCAGGTATCGTGCTAATTATAGAAGACAAAGAAAACCATTAATTCCATGGATATTGCTGATTGTATGCGACATCAAATGTTTTAAAACTGAAGTTTTTTTGTGTTAAATATACTTGACATTACGCCTTACAAAATAATATTGGCCCATGACTTGAACACGCGTGTTATTGTGTATCAATCATATCATATTGATTTCAGTTACTTACACGATGTTTGACTCTAGCGTTATGTCTTCTTTCGGAACTACTGGAAAAATGTTACTTATTAAAATATACATGCATTATAGATGTTTCACATAAACACGTATACACACCTACAAAGAGTGTGTGTTACTTTTAAAAACACAATCTTAGAGAACGACAATAAAGTCCGCCTATTTCACACATATACTGTGTGCCTTAGCGCACTTTTGATGATTTGTTATAGTTGTTGGATAATATTGATGGTATGACATGGATGAATTCATAATTGAAAATACTTTTCTTAAAATGTTAAACAATTATTCATATATGACAAATTACGATCAGTTATTTAAATATTACAAAGTAAACCAAATTCTATTAAGAAAGACTGAATCGTATTCACCGTTGTTCTGTCCACATATGGAGCAGAGTTTCTTTCGAAATATAAACAGTGCCATGCCGATGTATAACAATACGAATGGTCCGGCTATTTTGAGAGCCAACTCTGTCACTGCAATACCAAAAATTTGCAATATTATGTGATTATATTTCTTTTCATACACGCACAGCCATGTACATTGTAAATTACAAGTCGTCTTTATAACACTGATTCAAAAAGAGTTTATAATAAACAGGTGGTTAGACACAGCTTTTTAAACAAAACCAGCTTTCAATAAACTTACAAATGCTATAATGGTATTCGAGGAGGAAATATTGAATGCAACCGTAACAAAAACTATGGATTTTTATGAGAAGATCAAGTATTACGGAAGCGAAAACTCTTATAATTTTGAATAGCATCTGCAAACTTCATATCTTATTCCCATGGTGTTCTTGTATATTATGCTTAAAGTATATGCACTCAGATACTCAGTTTAAAATCTTTGGTAAATTAGTGTCTCAAACACATTTCGTTAGTATATGTTTAAACAATATGGGGTCTAAACTTTGCAATCGCAATTCAAATGATGATTTACGGGTACGCACATACAAGTTTATTATTTATGTATACATCGCTAAAACATCAACTCTAACAACGTTACATGTAATTAGCTCAAAACTACATTTGTTCAGCCAGGAACATGTTGTGTTGTAAGTCAAATAATAAATAAGTTCACGGTAGTAGAAATCGTTACTAATATTCCCGACAAGCGCTACTGATTTCTTTATGCGGTACTTTATGCATCGGGTAGAAAATGCATACTATAATTACTATACTATAATTATTTGCGCAGAACGTTCAACTCAGCATTATTTCCTACCCGCACCACATTGTCGTAGGTTCCAAGCTTCACAATTAAAAAGTAGTTCACCGGTATTTATACTTTTTCGTTTTACTTTTTGTAAACTTATGATGATAATCTGTAAAAATAATTAATATGCCGTTATTGCGCTTTTGTTTTCTACGTGACTCTCCTTTAAATGATATACAACAAAAAATCGACCACAAAAAACAACAATTACAAAAGTGTCTTTATTTATGTCTTTCGTATTCATTTCTCTTGAGCTACATTAAATATCATGCAACAATGAACTAGAATAGCCATTTGCGTATATACCAAAATAAATTAAAAATGCTTATGAAAAAAACTAATCAGTCTCAGAGTCCAAGCCTCAATTTCAACCATTTAAATGTGTGTGTGTGTGTGTGTGTGTGTGTGGTGTGTGTGTGTGTGTGTGTGTGTGTGTGTGTGTGTGTGTGTGTGTGTGTGTGTGTGTGTGTGTGTGTGTGTGTGTGTGTGTGTGTGTGTGTGTGTGTGTGTGTGTGTGTGTGTGTGGTGTGTGTGTGTGTGTGTGTGTGTGTGTGTGTGTGTGTGTGTGTGTGTGTGTGTGTGTGTGTGTGTGTGTGTGTGTGTGTGTGTGTGTGTGTGTGTGTGTGTGTGTGTGTGTGTGTGTGTGTGTGTGTGTGTGTGTGTGTGTGTGTGTGTGTGTGTGTGTGTGTGTGTGCGTGTGCGTGTGTGTGTGTGTGTGTATGCGTGTGTGCGTGTGTATGCGTGCTTGTGTGCGTCCATGTGTGCATGGATGTTTTCGTGTGTTTGCTGGACGGTTCCCATCCAAAAAATATTAACATCTTACAGGTTAACATACTTTTGTAATATAAACACTTTGGCAGCGTAAATAGTCACAAAGCTTTGCACATTTAATATCTACCGTTACATTGTAGGGTATGTAAGCATGGAATTTCACATGGAAAATAATGAATAAGTCGTGAAACGCAAACAATAAGGCGGTTGTACACAAAACATATTTTGAACAAAAAAGACTATTAAAGCATATTGTTACATATAAAATTGCGCAGATATACAATACAAATGTGTTCGTGTATATAAAAAATGGTAGTAATACAACCAAGTGTCTTGTTTGCAGAAAAATCCACATGTACGCATTTATATTTCTATTTTAAGAAAGAAAGAAGTTAACTTTACATACCGTACTGTAATCGTATTTGGTATTATACAGACAAACTGTTACTAGTTTTGGTTATATATACAAAAGACATTTATACAAAAAGATTAACGCACTTCGTTTTATTGTCGAATACATAAATATACCCATAAATATGTACATACATTTTAAGCAAAATGTTACATTTGTCAAGCGTCCTGTATTTACAATCGCAAACTACCGGTAGGGTGCGTAAATTGGGTTCATAATTTCTTCATAATGTTTAAAAATGGAAACTTGAAATTGATTTAGTATTCATTCTCGCTCGTGATCAAGAATTTTCGTTTCACGTTCGGAAAACCGCCTTTGTGAAAACATTGAACTCAAAATCACGCTGGAAATTCATCTGATATGTTTGTGTTGTCATCCAGAGCGTCGTAATAAGCGTTGAAACAAGGGTTGGGAAAATGTAAAATAGTTAACATTTGCTTTATGCATTTTGATATTTAGTATGCCGCTTACCGTTGCTAAAAATTAACACTCTTAAGTAGGTAATCTTAACTGCAAAAAAAGCAATCAAAAAAATCTACAGACAACTACATTAAGGTTGCGGATATGCAAGGACTTGAATAATGAACATATTGTGACACTCAATATTATAAACATAAAAAAACAGACATTCAGGCGAATGACAATTAAATGGCTTCATGGCGAAACTCTGCATTTTTGTCAAAATTCAACCCGAAAATATTGCAATTGCAGAAACATTTATCTCTTTTAACCCCCATGTATGGATGAAAAACTAAATTATAATATGATTGTATGAATATGCTAGGATCGAATTTATAAAGATATTTCAACAAGGTTAATCACATAACGGATTATCGTTATGCTTTGTAGGTTAACTCATTAAAAAATGATACATATGATTAATGCCTTTAAGAAATATTGAGAACTTCGAAAAAACGAAGAAAAAAGTGTATTATTGCGGAATAGCCAATTTGTCAATTGCTGGTTCTATTCGCGATCAAAGATTTTAGCACGCGACTCATTGTAAAGGATACGAGAATAGCCAATGCATATCGAAACCCTCCAATTAAAAAAGCCATTCGGTAACGGACGAATTTCGGGATGGACATATTTACAAATTGTGTTAAAAAGAAGCAATTTTAATTGCAGTTACAGCATGAACTACATCAAGCAGTTTGCTTTGTCGACTGAGTCTCTTGAAAAAGATGACACAATTAATATGAAAACTTCCTTCTGTTGGTTGTTGTTGTTGTATGCTCAAGCCAAATTGCTGTACTGCAAACTATCTTCGCCTAGGCTTCGATCAAGATTCTCGTAATGCTCGGGTTCCACATCCGCCCTGAATGAAATCAAATCAAATGACGTAAGTAACACATAATGAAACCATGTGTTAGACCATTACTCAACTGTTTGAATGTGTTTTAATTCTTAAACTGATCACGCATTATTTATATTTATCATACTCGTATTAATTGATGTTGTAAGAAGAAATCCTTGTGAGTGTATTATTATACTAACTTACTCGTTATAAATGGGTGTACATAAATACGACATTCTTTAAGAATCATATCAAAATAAATTATTAAACGTTTTGAAATAACTTGTTTAACCTTTCACATGATACATCTGTTTTGACATCTGAAGATCCCTCCATTTCTGCAAATATGTTAGAAAAGTTATTGTTCGTATTGTGTATACTACGATTCTTCATTGGTTTCACATACTACTTTAACAATTATGAGATAATTTACGCACATTTAACATAACAGTATTTGATTTCCTGATTAAATAAATATTCCTTATAATTATATATTTTTTTCGGTTTGCTTTTATTGTTCTGAATATGTTTATGTCAGTGCTTTCTTATTCCAATTTGGTCTTACATTATAACAAATTAGAAGAGTGTTTCGCTGAAATAGCTCGCATGTCTCATTCTTACCGTCGGACAAGTTTATCTCTGCTAAGGCCAAGAAAGGAAAGCGCTTCCCTGCTTTTGTAGCTGCGGTTGTGGAGTAGGTACTGGGTGATGAAACATCGCTTTTCATCCGGGTTACAAACTGAGAAAAGTGACACCTCGGTGCATGGGAAATATTATAAGTGGTAGTTGCTTGCGTTAAGATAATACTATCAACGTTTTCAATTGGACTTGCTGTGTATGATTGGTGATGGGTTCTGTCCATATTGTTCTGCAACGTTGAACCGCCAGTCATGGGCTCAATTTGCGTATCTGCGATCTCGTGGTAATGAACATGTGTGTTCTCTTCAGAGGTTACATCTATGCTACTTAACATGACTGTCGCTGTCTGCTGATCTGTAAATTAACAAACACGTTACTATTAAACAAATGAGCAAAAACATTAATACAATAATGCGTGCTGGTTATCCGTGCTGCTTATTGCATGCAGCTATTTTTAAAATGATTCTACCGAAAATAATTAAAGGAAAACTTGAGTGATTACCTCAATCAATGATAAAAGTTAAAATGCATGTACATTTAAGACGCTATATTTTTCTCCCACTTATTTACGTCTTTATATCGTGTTCATACAGACAAGTTACGTACCGCTTGGGTGCGTTTTATATCTCCAATATGCGCAGATTGATATGTTTGCTGCTATAATTAGTGCCACAGCGGCAGCAGCAATGATGATTACAAGTTCGCTTTTTGAAAACGCTGTAAAACGAAAGACATATTGACATGGTTGATTTGTAGTAACACTATTAACATGGTTGATTTGCGGTAACCATGTTCATTGAGTTGTATGCAAGTAACGAACCGATAATTCAACTAAATATATAATTCACGAAGCGATGCATATATGGCTTATGTGTTTTTATTTGCATAATCAACAAATATGTTATTTTGGAAAAATACAATCAAATTAAAAAAAAACAAATACGCATAATTTTGGCTGTACACAAAATGTTGTATGAAATTCTGATTATAAGACTACTAATATAGGAAAGAAATGTATAATAAGCAAAAAATGCCTATATCTGGCGTAAATAAAGCAAAAACAGGTGTAAGAAATGTTATGAATTCGAAACAACAGAACAATCAAGTATATATTCGCAAAAGACTCCATTTTTGTAATATTCATAATAAGCATATAGTAATGTTGACTAGGGGTATCAGTTGAACATGTGCTATTTCATCAGCAAATATGTACACAAAAACAGATACACTATCAATAGCGGTAGTAAATTGGTTGGGAACGCAAATATTCACCAATGATGTTTGCAAACACAATAAAAAATGATGATACTGTTTTACCTAGCCTGCCCCTAAAGATACATCAAAGAAATATGAGTATGACATTGGATTTGTACACTTATACAACATTTTGCTTCGTTTAGCGCTTGTTTCAAACAAGCGGACGATAATGTGTGATATTACATTAATTTAATGTGTTTAATAGCCCATCATAAGTATCCAAAATCGGGATAGTTCAGTAAATGGTAAACACCTCTCCCATGCAGCAAGGGTTTGATTCGCGATCACGGAAGCATTTGAGTTTGGATGGTGGTGAACGTACTGAAAATGTGGGGATACTTCCGGCTACTCCGGCTCCCCCCCCCCCCCCCCCCCAAATAATAAGATAAGAGCAACTTTGAAAATCTTTCTTTAACAACGTAATAGCTAGCAATCGCAGCTATAATTATCAATACTTTTTTTACTTTCGTGAATTCTATTATTTAATTAGGTAGCCGTGCATGGAAGCACACCTGGTACACATAATGCAGTCTTAGGCGCGGACAGATGTCTTGATCATGCTTTAAATAATAACAATATGTCAATTTTTTACTTCGGTATTGCTTTCGATAATATATGTTCAGTTTTAAATGTTCATTATTTAGTTCGTGTTTGCGGGATCGTGTTTACTTTACCATAAGTCTACTAGATTAAATACAGAATGTTTAATTTATCGGAATATTAAATAAACGATACACGTAAAACATGCATAAGTATAAGCAAAAACACAAGGTGTTCTTTATTTCTGAAATATTATTGAGCAGTTCATAACTGAACTTACGATCGAGTTTTATATGTTGTGATGTTAATCAGCAAATATTAATTACTTCGGGAACGTTGCTAGTTTCAACGAAACGAATCCCGGAATAAGCTTGCCAAACCAACTGGTTATACAAACAAGTCAGACCAATATATAACACATGCACAGTAAAACTATTTGAGCTTTTACTATTTACTTTCCACTACCTTTGATGGATAAAATGGACCATTATCAATTGTAATTATGGATAAGAATTTTCCAATTTAATCGCAATCCGGTGTACGCAATCAAATAAAACCAGCTTTCAATAAACTTACAAATGCTAAAATAGTATTCGAGGAAGCAATATTGAGTGAAACCGTAACACAAACTATGGATTTTTATGAGAAGATCAAGTATTACGGAAGCGAAAACTCTTATAATTTGAATAGCATCTGCAAACTTCATAGCTTATTCTTATGGTGGTCTTGGATATTATGCTCAAGGTATATGCTCTCAGATACCTGGTTAAGGATCTTTGGTAAATTAGTGTATCATACACA
>NW_026273459.1:0-15000 GCF_020536995.1 Dreissena polymorpha | reverse complement strand
ATACATATCCAGGCACGTCAATAATAAGTAGTTATTATCCTCACGCTTTTGAAAGCGTGGGGAAATTGATCTCCGCCGTCTGCACGTCTGTCCTGGACACTATCTCCTCCTACACTATAAGCACTAGAACCTTGAAACTTACACATATGGTTGCTATAAGCATATGTGCGACAGTGCACTATTTGGACCTTGGTCAAAAGTTATTGGGGTTGGGATGGGGCCGGGTCAGAGATTTTTACTCATTGTTTGAGGTTATTTTACATTAACTTCTTCATTTCTTCACCGATTCACTTCTAATTGAAACTGAAAATCTCTTATGACAATACGGTCAATCTCAACTATGCATGGCCCATTAATCAACCCTAGGGCGCCCCGACCACATAGATTACGCCCACCTAAAATTTTGTTTTAACATAACTTCTTCATTTATTCACCAATTGATTTCAAATTAATACTGAAATCTCCTATGGTCTATCTCGACCATCCATGTCCACATTACCTACCCGGGGGCCCCACCAACATAGGTCTTGCCCACCCAAAATTGCCTTTTAATATAATATCTATGCGGCTTGGGGATACGCGTCGGCCTCTAGTTTACAATCAATTTTAAGTGAATTGTTGGTAATTTTTTGTTATTGAAAAATCATTGGAAACTTTTTTCGGAATAAAAAAACAAATAACATATGTGATGTTCCCTGAAGAGGAACTTCCATTTTACAATAACGAGTTACCTGTTAAAAAATATCACCGTCCTTCTATGAAAGCCAACGGGCCTTTAATAAAAATAAATACATATGAAAATATATGAAACACATGAAGTTGTTCCGGCGGATACATAATTTATGCAACCGATGTAAAACTCCAAACCCATCAGAAACATCTACCGTCAAAACTCAAGCACAACAATACTAATATTGTTGAAAAACGCTTTAATCCAAAACAAATTGCGAAAGGTGTAATCTTGATTATACCAACTACTCTTCGATTACTTCATTTTATCATTTCGTGTTTATGTTCAATGATTGGTAACTCCATCGAATGCATTGATTACGTGGTTATCTCATATGTGTGGTTCCAGTTGCGGACTGTATCTTCTAGATATGTATTGTCGTGTCAGCTTTAATTGGAGCCTTGCTTGTTATTAATAATTTACTGATCTGCAATCATCGTAAGATATCCATTTCCCTTGTCTGGTTTCCCGTCACATATTTGTGGCAGGAAATTCTGTTTTATGTTATTCACCCTATTGTGTATTTGTTCAAAATCGGTTTTGTAACTTTTTGCTGTTTGCAGGTTGTTAGCAAATGTGTGGTGTATGTCCTAAAGATATATTTTTGTTTATTGTTATGTTGTAAAATCTGCCTCTATATATACAAAATTCTACGCATAAAATGACACACACAATCATGGTCGTAAACGTTGCTGCCAAGACGTTGTACTATATTCTATTTTTGCTAAATGTTTTCCTTACAATAATGAAACGACCGATTGTCAAACAATGCCCTAGAAGTTATTTAGACAGGGGCACAGTAAATTGAACATTTACATGTCTAAGACATGAATAATGACAGTCGAAAATAAGATTTAAATTTTTGTTTAATGTATTACCAATATAAGAAAAAGAGACATCGGGATCAAAAGAATACTTAGAAATAATGAGGAATGGGGTAAATTGATGTCCGCTATAACGGTGATGTACTGTATTTTAAAAAATACAACCTATACTGAACTTCGAATGAATATTTTTATTTATTTAAGTGAATTACTCTGAAACTCAACTTCACGGCGGGCATTGATCAAGTGTTGTTAATTGCGGCTAGATGTCTGACTACTTTCATGAAACAATAACGCATAGTAATATTGTTCGATGAAACATTGAAACATTAACTTCCACTTGGAAGCATTGTGACAGTTGTTTGAATATACATTTACTATCGGATGAACTTATTTTCCTTGATATAACTCATTTTGAATGTCATTACAAAATACATGTTAATTCATTTATCTAATATTTATGTACATGTATTCTTTTCATTTAGTTACCACTGTTCAGATGACTTGTTCACAGGTCGGCAAAATTACTATTTACGTATACAATCAAGCAAAATAACACACATGATTAAGTTAAATGTTACAACAAAATCGGTCTTTTATGGATATTAATCTATCGAAATCGGAAAAGTAATAAAGCGTTTGAAACGCTTTTCATCGATATTTCTGCAAACATTCCTTAGCCAACATAACATAAAAAAGCAAATAGCATACATGTTGTAGTGGTAGAACCGAAGAAGGGAACATGTATTATAACTGTGGCGAAGGTTAAATTTTTCATTTCAGACATTGCATTTACAGTCATTGCATTTACAGCGATAATATATATTGATATTTTCAACATGTAAGTCCATCAAACATGATAAACTGTAAATACAATTATTACAAATGAAGTTATGGGTTATGAATGGTACGCGTGTTACGAAAATAATGATGACGATTGAAATAAATCTTAAATGAAATGAATGCCAATTAAAATGAAAATGAAAAAGGTCTTGTATCGCAAAACGTGAGGCGATTGTACAGAAAACATATTTTAAACAAAACAAAACAACTATTAAAGAACATTTGGTTTATATAAAATTGCGCAGTTATACAATACACCTGTTTTTGTATATAATGTATAGAAGTTGTACAACCAAGTGTCTTGCTTTAAGTAAAAATCAACAGGTAATTTATTTCAATTTTAGAAAGAAGGAAGTTCAACAAATGGACTTGGCAGACGTTTTGTTATCAAATTTGGTATTCTACATAAAATGAACTTTAGCAGACAAACTTTAACCGCATTTGGTAATATATACAGAAGACAATTATACAAGAAGATTAACACACTTTCGCATGTACAAAATGCAATAAGGTATCGCAATAAAAATTATAACACGTTTCATTTTATTTGTGCGTAAAATGCTCTTTTTTCAACAAAATCTGCTCAAGATTATTTAAATATTCAAAAATGAAAGGTTATACAATACATTCCTTTAGGCAACAGTAGTAGCTGATATCACCGTTGTTTAATATATAACAATATATATAACAATACACTATTAGAGTAGAGAACAGTTTTACATAAATACCATTTACGACTAGAGCAGATTAGTAAAATAATGAGGTGGATAGTAAGAATTGAATAAATGACCAAAAAGCAGACACATAACGCGTTATTGTCGAATACATTAACATACCCATAAACTTGTTCATACATTTACAAGCAAAAAGTTAAATTTATCAAGCGAGATGAAAAACGCCAACTAGGTTGCGCAAAGTGGAATCCAAAACGTTTTTTTCCCTTTAATAGAAGCTTGATTTAGCGAAAACAAAATAATTAAAAAAAGAGTGAATATATATTTTCCACACATTACAAAAATGATTTCATGGTTAGCAATATTTAATAAATACCACGATAGCCCGCGTGTAATGCTTAATTTGTCGAAAGCAAAAGTAGCAAGCTTCTCGCTAGGCTTTTGGAACATTAAAACATATTATGGAGTTATACTTCTCCAATGTTGTTTTAATTGAGTATTTTTGGTATAAATTATAACTTAACTTTAACATATATTTTAACTAGTTTTTCGACATTCACACATTAAATAATGATAGATGTCAACTGTTTATCAGACAAGTAAACTGTTATGGCGCAAAATATCAACGCTGTTTTTTTCAAACGCAATAATTTCGATTTTTCCATAGACAACAAGGTAAAGTAGTAAATTATTTAAACGTTAATGTGTTTATCAAGTGGCGTTAGTATCAAACACGCTTAGTAACAATAAAAGCATAATTTCTTAAATTAAAAAAATGGAAAAACTTGAAGTTGATTTAGTATTTATTTTCGCTCGTGATCAAGAATTCTCGTATCACTTTCGGAAAAACTGCCTTTTTGAATACATCTTATTGAAATCGAAATCACGCTGGAAATTCAACTGATATATTTGTGTTGTGTTCCAGGGCATCGAAATAAGCGTTGGAACAAGAGTTTCATTAATATGATGGGATCGAATGTATAAATTTATTTCAAAATATTTAACCCTATAACGGTATCTCGTACTGCTTTGTGGGTACACTCATCAAAAAAGCATACATATGATGCATGCCTTTACAAAATATTGACAACTACAAAAACGAAGAAAATAGTGTATAATTGTGAGCTAACCAATCAATTGCTGGTTTTATTCGCGACCAAAGGTTTTAGCACGCGACTAATTATAAAGGATACGAGGATAGCGAAAGATTATCGAAATGCTTAAATTAAAAGAACCATCGGTAACGGACGAATTTTGTGATGAACATATTTACAAAATATGTCTTAAAAGCAATTTTAATTGCAATAACAGCATTAACTACACCAAGCAGTTTGTGTTTTCGTCTTAGTCCTTTAAATTAGATTACACAATGTACATGAAAATGGCCTTTGGTTTGTTGTAGTTGTTGTTTTGCATGTTCCGGCCAAATTGCTGTACTGCAAACTTTCTTCGCCTAAGCTTCGATCCATATTCTCGTAATTCCGGGTTCCACATCCGTCCTGAACGAAATGAATTAGACTGTTACGTAAGTGTTGGTATGTTTTAATGCTTAAACTAGTCACGCATTATTTATATTAATCATATTTGTAATAAATGATGTTGTAAGAAGTCATCCCCGAGAATGTAATATTATACCTACTTATTCGTTATAAATGAGTGTACATAAATACGAGTTACTTATTAAGAATGATATCAAAATAAATCATTAAACCTTTTTAAATAACGTGTTTTACCTTTAACATGATACATTTGTTTTAACATCTGAAGATCCCTCCATTTCTGCAATTATGCTAGAATAGTTATTGTTCGTGTTGTAAATACTATTATACTTCACTGGTTCCACAGAACACTTTAGCAATTACAGTAACATGTATAGATAAAGTGCACACACTTAACAAAACAGCATTTGATTTCAGGTTTAATTGAATAATCCTTATTATCATAATATTATTTATTTTTGGTTTGCTTCTAGTGTTCTGAATATAATTATGTCAGTGCTTTCTTATTCGTTTTGGTTTTAAATGATTACAAATACGAAACGTGTCGCGCTAAAATAGATCGCATGTTTCAGTCTTACCGTCAGACATGTTTATCTCTGCTAAGACAAAGAAAGGAAATTGCTTCCTTATGTAGCTGTGGCGTCGATCCTGAGTGATGAAACATTGTTGTTCATTCCGGTTACAAACTGAGAAAAGTGACTCATCGGTATATGGGTAATTATAAATGGCAGTTGCTTGAGTTAAGGTAAAACTGTCAACGTTTTCAATTGGACTTGCTGTACATGATTGGTGATTCGGTCTGTTCATATTATTCCGCAACGTTGAACCACCAGTCATGGGCTCAATTTGCGTATCTGCGATTTCATGGTAATGTTGTCTTCAGAGGTTATATCTAGGCTACTTAACATAACTGTCGTCGTCTGCTAATCTGTAAATTAACAAAAACATATTACTATTACAAAAATGAGTTGAAACATTAGAACAATAATGCTTTCCGAGAGTCCTTGCTGCTTATTGTATGCATCTTTTTTTTCAAATATGAATCTACCAAACATAATTACAATGGAAACTGGAGTGCTTACCTCAATTATTTAAAATTGGCATTGGGTAAATGTTATCTAAGTTGAAATGCATGTTATTGCCAGACGCTATATTTTGCTTCCACCTATCGTCACCGTGTAGGGTGGTTCCGAACACATGAAAGTATCAGGAAATTGTTATCCAGCGTTCCACTACATGATGCTAGTTAGAGAAAAGCTGTTCACACAATGTTGGCTTAAAACAACAACAAATAGGACTTGCTCAACGCTTTCAAAGTTTCTTAAACAAGCTGTATTGAAGATATGCATATGCTACTAGTACCTTGATAGTATACATCACACGATTTGGCATATTGTAATGTTGCGAAATCGCCAGTACTTTACCAGTCATTTTCTTGTGCATTTTGAAACTGTAATAATAGGATATAATTCATGAAAGCGATATCTAGTAGTAGTAGTAGTAGTAGTAGTAGTAGTAGTAGTAGTAGTAGTAGTAGTAGAAGTAGTAGTAGTAGTAGTAGTAGTAGTAGTAGTAGTAGTAGTAGTTATAGTAGAAGTAGTAGTAGTAGTAGTAGTAGTAGTAGTAGTAGCAGCAGCAGTAGCAGCAGCAGCAGCAGCAGCAGTAGTAGAAGTAGTAGTAGAAGTAGTAGTAGTATTGTGTTATTATTTCGATCTTATTAAGATAACCGTTATATTGGCCAAATATTGCAAAAGTTATTAATAAATAATGACTGATTATAACCGTATTTGCCATAATATCGCTTTTTAGGAATTATTTCATATAAAATTTTCAAAATGAATAAGAAAATGACTTGTAACATACTAGCGTTTTCGCAACATATGCAACATCGGGTGATGTCTTCAATAAGCATTTGCATATCTTCAATAAAGCTTGTATCAGAAACGTAAAAGCAATTAGCTAGTTCTAAATGTTGTTATTTTCAGAAAAAAAAATGCTGTGCACAGCCCCCTCTAGCTAGCATCATGTAAGGGATGGTTGGAGAACAATATCCTGATACTTTCATGTTTTTGGGAGCGCCAGTGGTCATAAAGTCAAGTTAAGTACCGCTTGTGCCCGTTTTAAATCTCCAATATGCGCACATTGATATGTTTGCTGCTATAATACGGGTCACGCCAGCAGCAATAATGATTACCATTTCGCTTCTTGAAAACGCTGTAAAAACGAAAGAAAATATTTCAATAACAGCTTATGTTATATTCTGACCTCATTTCTGCCTGTATAGAAAAAATACATATAATTTTGAAATTCAGATTCCATAATATTAGTATAGCACACTACTCTCAAAGTATTATGTGATTTTTTTAATTTAACACCAACAGTTAAGGGCTCGTTCTTTACAAATGGCAGATAATGGAAATCGGTAAAGTTAAATCTTTAGTTTAATAAGGTCGTATACACAAATAGTGTGATCATTTACCTCAAGAGCATACACATTCAGGGCCTTAATTGCTCGTTTATAGAAAAGTTTAACACTTAAGTACGTGGAAATCAAAATTGTTGTTTTTCGAAATTGATGTTAAAACCCCATTTTATAATATTAATAAATACATTTTGTAATGAAGACTACGGGTATCAGTTTAAAATGTGTTATTTCATCGGAAAATATTAACATAAAAAATGATAACACATCAATAGCAGTAGTAATAGGTATGTTGAACTCAAATATTCACCAATACTGTTTGCAAGCACAATAAAAAAAGACAATTGTTTACATAGCTTCCCCCTAAAGATACAACCAATAAATATTAGCACGACATATGGCTTGTACACTTTAACAACATTTAACATCGCTTATCGCTTGTTTGACACATGTCAAACGGACGCTATTGTGTGATGTTACATACGTTTCTTGTCTAAAATTGCCCTCAAAGATATCAAAAATGGTAACAAAAATGCGCACAACTTTGCGCTTTTGTATTTTAAGTTTCTTTGAAAGACAATTAAACATTCGATGCATTAAGTATAGAGACGTCACTATCAGATTCGCTAGCAGTGACATACATGTATGTCCTAACTGATTTTAAGAATGTCCTGAAATTTCGCGAGGATCGACACTTAATTTTTGTTAAAAAAACATCGAATGAAACCATCTGAGCTATGTTGTCCGGTAAGTGCAGTGATTGGTCAATGCCCTCTCCTGGGCGACCCGGGTTCGATTCGCGATCACGAAAGCATATGAGTTTGGATGGAGGTCATCACACCGAAAAGCTGAGGTTTCCTCCGGCTACTCCGGCTTCCATCGACATCACAAGACCACAGCAAAATAGAAAATATTCCATTTAAGTCTCTATAACGCTCAAAAATCAAAGAAAATTTCGTAAAGTATTTCGTAAAATAAAGTTAACACCTAAACAATCAGTGTTCCTTATAGCAATAGCCAAAATTTCAACGCTAGATGTGGTATGATTAAATAGATTTTTGTAGATACAAAATGCTCGGTTTTATTTATTTGTGACCACAATAAATCCCATGTTAATTTCCTGCGAATATATCTATTGATACGACACACGAACACTAAAATGGTACCATGTTAAAACCATAATAAAAACGAGCATTTTGTATCCACAAACATCTATTTTAACAGACCACATCTGGCGTTGAAATTTCGACGATGGCCATATGTAACAATCATTTTTAATTGTTCAGCTTTATTTTACGAAATATTGTACGAAATTGTCGTTGATTTTGAGTAGTAATGTTACTTTAACAACGGAATATTTAATAAACGCAAATTTCAACACAATTTCTTACTTTCGGGAATTAAATTCCCCTATAACGCTTAAAATAATCGAAAATTTCGTAAAGTATTTCTTAAAATAAAGTTAACACCTAAACAATCAGTGTTCCTTATAGCAATAGCCACAATTTTAACGCTAGATGTGGTATGATTTCATAGATTTTTGTAGATACAAAATGCCCGTTTTCGTGTATTTGTGACACAATTAATTCATCTATAATTTACCGCGAATGTATCTATTCATACGATAAACGAACACTAAAATGGTACAATGTTAGTGTACATTTGTCGTATGAATAGATATCGTTGCAGGAAATTAAAATGGAATTAAATATGAAAACAATAATAAAAACGAGCATTTTATATCTACAAACATCTATTTTAACAGACCACATCTGGCGTTGAAATTTCGGCAATTGCCAAATGGAACACTGATTTTTAATTTTATTAGCTCGGCGTTTTCGGAGAAAACCCGAGGTATTGTCATAGCCAGCTCGTCGTGTCGTGTCGTCCGCCGTCCGCGTCCTGCTAAAACCTTAACATTGGCTCTAAAATCATGGTGCTTCCACCTACAACTTTGAAACTTCATATGTAGATGCACCTTGATGAGTTCTACACGCCACACCCATTTTGGGGTCACTAGGTCAAAGGTCAAGGTCACTGAAAAAGCTTTTATTTATTCAAAACTGCACCTGCAGCCGAGTTTGGCACCCGTTATGCGGTGCTCTTGTTTTATGAAATATTGTACGAAGTTTTCGTTGATTTTAAGTTATAATGAGGATTTAATATGTTTATTAGGTTGGAGTGTTTGGACGCACAACTGGTTCACATAATGCAGTCGTATGCGAGGAATAAACATGCTAAACATTAAAATAATATGTTAATATTTTATTAAGTTCATGTTTGAAGGATCGTGTTTACTTTAGCATATGGAAAACGTCTTCTATATTCAAATAGTTTTATCGGAATATTTTATAAACGATACCCGTAAACCATCCATAAGTATCGGCAAAACACAAGGTATTCTTTGTTGTGATTTTTATCACAATATCCATGATTTCGGTAACGTTGCGTGTTTAAAAAGAGGTATCCCGAAATAAGCTTGCTTTTTGCCTAACCAACAATTTATACAAACAATGCGTATCCATATAATATTATAACACATGCACACTACAAACTATAAACCTTTTTTATTATTAACTTACAACTACCTTTGATTGATAAACTGGACCATTACTAGTTGTACTGATTAATTCGGGTTTTTTACAATAAAAAAACGCAATACGGGATAGGTCTATTGCCACAGTCACTGAAACACAGTTGCAGCTATTTACATGTTATTTATATATATTTACTAAGATTTTCATTTTTAAGAACTGGAACGCATTTGTCATATTTGAAGCCGTATATGAACTGTCAGAAAGTGTCTTATATGTTAAGTCGTAATATAAAGTCGTAATATCCTCTATCTGTCATAGACGAATAAAAAGACACCGTATTCCATTCGGGTTTTTAACAATTACTTACATTATATTGTCCTTGCACATAGGTATTAATATGTTTTGTGGGGCAATAGCTCTTCGACGGAGTTTCACAAATGCAACTTAAAATAACCGGTAGTGGTACTTGAACACTTAATAAGTAGGCGATTTAGAATTTGTCATGTGCGAGGTGACACACTCACACAGACAATCACACACAATATCTTTATTTCTGACACGTTACATTATAATAACACAAATGACATAGGTATAAACATCGCTTTTGGTCGTCAGACTGTGTTCATCACATGATATTCAGCATCCATAGTTGAGAGCATGTTCTCAAAAACAGAGAAATATATGTGAAGTTTTATACGTGACCCAAATCTGATTATTGTAGAATTTTCGTACAGAGGACAGTTCCGCATTACATTTTATATATTTTCAGTATGTCTTTGAATTTAATATTATTGTTTCACTGAAGCAATTTTCAATGGATTATTTTTCATATAGAGAAGTTTTTTTGCGATATTTCATTAGGATTTTTAACCGTGATGATGTTAGTATTCATATAAAAAATATTCCTCCGAAAAAATAATAATATAAACAAAGTATTACCGAAGATACTAGTATATAAATGTATGCAGTAAAATATCTAATCAAATGCTTGAAGCGCCACAAAGCAAATGATGGACGATATGCAGAATTTAAAAATAATACGACATATAACAAAGTTCAGTAAAACGAACAAAGACATACGTTTGATGCAATATTTGAAAGTTGCTGTTAATAAGAAACAGAACATGTGTTAGAACATTTGCGGACTATGCACGTTTTAAATAAATTAAGTCATACTTTTTAAAGAAATCTAGCCGAAGTTCATGAACAATTAATGTATAAATGTATAATTGTTTACAGTGAAAAATTTCGTCGAATTCGTTAGTAGAATACGGAATCATTGGTATGCAGCCTGTTATTTTTAGAAAAATCGCTTCGCCTAATTGACCAGATCTGCAGATCGCGTTTATAAATGAAATTAGAAAGTATTGAACGTATATTCTGAAAGTTAAATGCGGGATTACAAATGTGGATTGCCCTAAATTGTATGTACGTATTTTTATTTATGTTTATGTTACAATTTTGAAAAGGACTGGTTGTAATTTTGTGTGGGTTTGTGAATGCATCTATAATTTTACGAGTAACAAGGTTGTGCGTTTAGCCATGTTGATGTCGTTTTTCATCATTAAATCAATGTGTTTGAGAATATTTGAGCGTATAGAAAATGACGCATTTGTTCCGTAAAGTGTGGACACACATGGACGTAGTGAAATGCTAGCTGGAGTCGAAAGGGGCAGTGTCTTCAGTTTTGAGGAATATAATATAAAACTTTGACTTCAACAGGCAGTTTGTTGTTAGCAGTTCGGAATTAAATGAGGTTTGTTGAGAAGTCTCTTGGAAGTGTTGTTATCAACTATTCGAGTTTGATATTATTTTGAACAGGAGAAGATAGTTTTTACCTTTCTTTGACATATTTAGTTGTGCTTCCTATTCTTGTAAATATTGGTCGATTAGTTTATGAAATGAGTCCCAGTGTGAATTTCTATGCTTATGTGTTTTTGACATTGAACCTGTATTTCCTGTATTGTTAAATATCTGTTTAATGTAGTCTAGACATTTGTATGTTTAAGGGTCATATTTTTATGAGGAATGCAAGAGTTTAACCGCTATACCGGTTAACCTACCGAAACGTCCAGTTAACCGGTTACATTTTCGGGCAAAGGTTTACCTGGAAAAATTAATTTTAGTATGCTTTTACTTTGGAATATTTTTTTCATAATGCAATTCGTACGATTTTACGTTTTGCGCGCGAAATACTGCCAATTTGCTCTGGCGACTAGTAAGAACAACATGCCGCACCATCGCCGGAAGTATATAACGTGTCAACAAACAAGGCAACAAAGCAATACATCAGTACCTTTGTGGTAACACACAGCGGGTACGTTTTGATAATTGGCACTTTTGTTGTGTTTAACTCGCGAAAATTAACTAGCGAACTGCGGGGAATGAGGGGCTATTAGCGAAGACCGCAATTGATATGTTTATCGACTCGCGATAAAATTCTGTTGAGACATTGGATGGCTTATTTTGACGTTTTGTTAAACGATATCCAACACTGTTTTCTCTTGAAAATAAAGTATTATAAGTAACAGTTTTATCAAAAATTGCATTCGTAATTAAAATTTTGTCGAGTAAACGTCTTATTTGTTCTTTCAGAAATTAAAATCATTGTAAGTAATTTACGTCATCCACGATGCCACCACTACCGTCTGATGCAAGTTTTATTTAAAAAGGCAAATAATTAAACTAATTTAATAAATTAACATTAAAATAAAACGAAAACAGAATAAACCAAGAAACACACCATTTTGAGCGATACGACGCTAACGTAATGTAAGCGGCCCAACCACAAATAAGTTACTGACACGTGAAAATGAACATTGTGTAATTCCTTAATTTTTAACTCATATTCTTTTACATAGGAAAAATAAATACAATATATAGCAAACATTTACATAATTATTAATATAAATGTTACAATACATTTTATTAAGAAACTGACATGTTAAGAACGCAAGCGATATTAAATTACTTTCGTTTCTATAGAAAGTACAGGTACGAGCGGTTGATATTGATTACGTATGCTTAACATTTTAGCTACTTAAGGTGTTTGGTTAACCTGTTACTAACCGGTTATGGCAGAAGGTTAAGCGGTTAATGATTTTTGTAACCTCTTGCAAATCACTTATATTTATATAGGATTGTGTGGGTTTTTTGCGTGGTCGCCTATTTGCTTTCTTTGACCATTATTTTACCATGTCTGTTTCAATTTGGTATTTGTAATTTGTGTCTGCTTGTCACTGCATATAGACGATAATTGGTGTTGATTTTCTTGAGTTCGCTATTTTCTTGAGAATTTATTTTAATGCGATTTTGTTCTGATTTTCGAATCCTATAACTTCAATACTGAATATGTTAGTATTGTTAGAAGTGTGTTATCAATTTGGATATTTTGCAAGTCGAGATTTATTATTCTTTTGTATATAAGATGTATTGCTTTGTTAGCTTGTTCTTTGATGTGTGTTTTTGCCTTTCAAAAACTTCCACCGTGACTTAAAGTATGTTCGTTGATATTCATAATTGTCTACGATTTCATTAATTTTATTTTGTATTTTGAATGAATATGTTTCCAAGATCTTTATTGATGCAAATATTATAACTTTCGTTTTCTCTACATTAACTGGTAATTTCCATTGTTTGCAAGATTTTTCAAATCGTCTCAACATTTTTTGCAAAAATTTTGGGGAATCTGCTAAGAGGAATCGTGTCGTCGACGAACATTAGGGATATGAGGGCAAGCATATGTATTGTTTTCTCCATCTGGTATTGACGTTGAATCCCTTTGTTGTTACAGTTTTACGTGTTCTTGCAAGTCGTTAGGTAATAGGAGAATAAAAGAGGAGAAAGGTTATCCCCTTGTCGCCCCCGACCCAGTCACAGGCAAAGAAAGCTGAGTGGTTATTACTTTTGAACATATGATTGTGATGTTTTTGATAATACGAATACATTTTCCGTGTGCATCATTAATAATTATAAGTTGGTGGAATCGTTTCTGCTCAGCGGGATGAGGCCAGTCTGAGTGAATCGGCAAAGCCCAAATATACTTTACTCTTTAATTTGTCTAATTGTGTATAAGAAAATTTCTACCAGAATATCTTTTATGTTATTGAATTGTATTTACGAAAGCCAGGCTTTATTTTGGTGGATAATATATATAATTTTCGGAAGCCTTTTGCGTAGTTCGGATAATTTAATTTAATTATATACCCTGTTAAATGCTTTTTAACAAAATACAGGTTGTATCACTGCGTTGTGACAATAAATCCCGTATTTTGCTAACGCTGTTTCCGTTTCCGTATTACCCTACTCGCCGGACTACTTTCTTCGACCCAATTTACATGACGTCACATTACGCGCCACCAAAAATAGGACACACCTATTTTATCTCCGAAATATATTACGTTAAGTTACATCGTACGTGACGTCATTTCTGTGACGAAAAAAATAGATATATCGGACGTGGTGTTTTTTTTTACAGTAAACTATTTGTTTTAAAAAACATCGAACGAATGCAAAGAGTGTGGTTTTATCATGCATAATGTAAATTTCGATAGGGATACAATAAAATAGTGTGGTTTAAACTAAGTTTCGATAAAGACATGGAAGAATAGAAGTGGAAGTGCATATCGTTTCAACGTTTTTTGTTATAAACATTGGATTAAAGTTGTCACCTTAATGTTATAAACATTGGATTAACGATGTCATTAAGGTAAGCGTGTCGGAAACCTGTGTTTTCCAGGTTCAAATGTATACACGTTAATTTACATACACTGTATTCATACGCGACTTAATAAACGATGGCGTTCCGTTTTTGTCATTGTTTTGTCAGTTTTGCTAAAGCAACAAAATACAATTGTTAACTGTTTTCGTTTGTTGATGTATATAATAAAAAGAGTCTCAAGGCTTGTGCTATTTCGCATCACACTCGAGGCTCCGCCTCTCGTGTGATACGTCATCACACAAGCAGCTCGACTGATACAAACTCTTGGAACAATTGACTAACGTAATATTCCGTATGTATATGAAAATGCTTCATTGTAATTATCTACTAGGAGAACAAAAACTACTACTACTTCTACTAGTACTACTATATACTACTACTACTACTACGACTACTACTACTACTACTACTACTACTACTACTACTATACTACTATACCACTAATACTACATCTACTACTACTACTACGACTACTACTACTACAACTACTACTACTACTGCTACTACTACTACTACTACTACTACTACCACTACTACTACTACTACTACTACCACTACTACTACTACTGCAATGCTACTGTAACTGTTGCTGCTGCTGCTGTTGCTTCTACTACTACTTCTTCGACTACTACTACTACTACTACTCTATACTACTACTCTACTACTACTACTACTACTACTACTACTACTACTCCTACTACTACTACTACGAATACTTCTAGTGCCGCTGCTGCTACTGCTGCTGCTTCTG